>NC_055999.1:100462220-100762220 GCF_018446385.1 Zingiber officinale | reverse complement strand
AAATCATGATGTCAGTACAAAACCGACAGACCAGTAACAAAAACCGGTCTAATTCAATTCCCACATATAAATCAAAATATACAAAATAAATAAGCAATTAAGAAAAACAAATTTCCTTATTTTAGGGAGACACATAGGATCGGTCGATCAGGAATCCGGATCTTAAGCTTAGTCTTTTGTCCTTATTAGAACTAATCTAATTGGACCTATGTTCTGTTATTTTTTAAGTTCATTTGAGTCAATCTCAGACTTATTAATCAAACTCAGGTTCGTTTGATTCATCCAATGGCCATTGGATTAAGTCTGACCCATTAGAACAAATCTAATTTTATTGATCAAATCTGACACAACAGAACTAATCCGGTCATATTTGATCAACCCAACTTCTGTAATCAAGATCACCCTAATTAATTCAATAATAAACCGAGCTAGTTAAATCAATAAATAATTTGAACCAGCTTTAGGTATCATTGAATCAAACTGGTCTGCTTAAATTAATTAATAATTTAAACCAGACCTGGGTTTGATCGGACAAGTTGATCTGGTTCCATTTTCAATCAATTGAACCATAAATTAATTAAATATCTATTTATTAATTAATAATACATATCTATATATATTTAATTAATTAATAAAAATATTTAATTAAATTTTGCTACTGTTAGAAGGAAAAATAAAATCAACATGCATACATCTTTAATTTCTTACACGGTTTTTGTTTTTTTTTTAAAAAAAAAACTCCAATCGAATCAAACTTGGCATTGAATCCATTCAAATAAAAAATAAAATTGTGCTTCGAAAAAACACTGTGCACACCTTTAATCGATTCAGGTATGCAATAAAAGAATGACACTGTGCTTCATCAAATTGAGCCGTGTTCATTTCGATTTTTTCTCTCTTCAATCAATTGAAGAATCGACTAAAATTTTTCAATCGATTAATGAATCGATTTAACATTGCTCGTGAATTTTTTTCTCTTTGTCATGATTTTAAATCGATTGGAATGAAAATTCAATCGATTCAATTTACTGTTCATCTTCTTCTTTGCGACAGAAGAAGAAAAAACACAGTGTTTTCGTGTCGATGTTTCATACTTTCAAAATCATGCTCTAATACCACTGTTGATGGTTTTGAGAGCATGAAATAAAAACAAAACAATGATAAAACAATGCGGTATTTAAAATCACTCACAGTGATCTCCTGAAGTCGCAACTGAAGACGTCGGCGGTCGACGAAGAGGTTTTCGTTGTCGGAAGTATGATCACGGAGCAACCGGAAAGCGCTTCAAGGTTCACGAGCCAAATCCCAGCATCTGGATGTTCTCCCTTGCTCGACCAAAGCTCCTCACAACTTGACAGTGCTCTCTTGTTGATCGCCTTCGCTTCACCGTTGTCCCTTTCTTTTCTAATTGCCTTGGACGTCTCTTATAAGAAGGCTAAGGAAGATAAAGGAGAAATGACGTTCCTTCGTCTCCTTGGCATTTGCAGCAAAAGGAGAGTAACAAAGAGGAACCCTTCGTCTCCAGTAATCGCTTAACACGAGGACCTAGCGGCGAGAGCACGAGGTCCTCCCACACCCTTCTGGTACCGTGCGCGTCTGGACTGATTTGTCGGAAGTTGTGGGGAAGACGTCGATAGAAGCGTGCGTGTACATGAGGAGGAATTAGCTTGAGGAGGCATTTGATTTAATCAAATTTTAATTTTTAAAATTGAAATAGATCGATTAAATAAATATTTTAAGAAAAAAAAGGTTAAAATTTTAAATTAGCTGAATTGAATTTTAAAATTGGATGGATTCTGACGGTTAATTTAGTTTAACTAAAGTTTTATTGACTCTGCTATAAAATTTTACTTTCAGTATTTTTCCTATCAAGAATCCTCTTTTTAAACAAAGGATGATAATTATTCTCATAATCCAAAGTTTTTTTTTTATGAACTTCTGATCATCCTGATCTACTAATCCTCTGTAAATATCCGATCATATTCTGACCTGCTCCAAGTCTCTTATAAGCATTCTGTCACTCATGACCTACTCCAGGTCTACCCTCAATTTCATTCAAGGCTACTCCAGTACTCCACATGATATCTAGCCTGGATCATGACTCTGATACTATTTGTTGGAACTAAAGGATGTTTATATATCTCCACAATAATATGATATTGTCCATTTTAGACCTAGGTTCTTATGATTTTATTCTTCAACTTTATTTAAAAGATCTCATAGTAATAAAAATATCTTATATTTTTTTAAACCTATGATATTTTCTAGTGTAAAATTTGGAATCCCAACGACACAAGGTATGCTCCGGAAATATTTCGACTAGGAGCTTCGCTTCATCACTCCATGAACTTTGCGGGGTGTCATTTTATTTTATGATATCTCATTTAATTTCTAATAATGCGCTAATTGTTTTGTGATGAGATATTCTTTATTGAAAACGTGGGTATTTTACGTCTAGCTGCGCTGCTGCTCCAAGGATCGGTTAACGTAACCCGTAAAGTCGAGTATCTTTATACTCTAGTTCTGCACGTGTTGGAAATTCTTTCTCAACAAATATTTGAATTGCTCCATTAAATTCGCACTTGTAATCTATGAGGAAAGTTGATACACCCTTTTGTTACTTTCCCACCATCGACATCATGAATGAATGAGCTTGCTTTTGCTTTTTTACCTCTTGTTTTACCACTGTATCAACTTATACAAGAAGTTGTATTTGGTTTCAAGTTTGTGTTTTAAGAATTTGTTTAACTTAATTAGGTTGTTGCCTCGATTTTTTTTTCTCGTCTACGAAACAAGTTCGTTAATTTGTTGACCCGAAAATTGTGAATTACTTACTTTTGTGTAGCTCTTAGGCCTTAACAACGTAGGGAGATATATTCTCATTACTAAAGATCCTGACCTAGACAACCTATTGCAGTTACAATCCAAAATTTTCGGTATACCAATTGATGCGGTGGTAAAATGTGGCTATCAAGTATAAGTTAAAGGCGGGATCAGCAGCCAACGTATAAGTAAAAGTCAAGACGGTCAATGTTATAGAACCAACGGGCTCATCTAAGTTGATCGAGCGGAAGTCAACACCAACTGTCGATCGGGCCTGAAGGGTCCGATCGACCAAGTGACTTATATGAGTGGACTACTTGTTCGACCAGGGTCACTACGGAAAGGACATTAGAGGCTGACAACTATCCAAGGGAATGCATGCTATGTTGACCGGAGCACATGTCCGGTCAGATAAGAAATAATCTGTCGAACCGGGGTACTACGAAGAAGAGTAGCTGAAATCGACCGGATGGGAAATCCCAGCCGAGCGGCTCTCCCACTCGGCTAAGCAACGGGACCCCTCCCATATCTCGTATTATCTCTTTGGGAGATAATGCTGTTGACAGCAAGATAGGTAAATCGTATAATAGAAACTTCGACTGTCATATCAGAGATTTACATGTAATGTTAAGATATAGTGTCAGAGATATTTTCCTGACAGATTTTTTCATAGGATAGATGGGAAAATGTGCTCATATCTTAAGAAGCATGCACGTCGCCTGCTGTAGCACTATATAAAGAGGAGGTTCATACACTGACAAAGTTATGTGATATTTGTTATTTGTGCTTATGCTCTCATTGCTTCTAGATTACTTTGTTGTCTTTCCACTATTCTGGTAATTGACTTGAGTGTCGAAGCGTCAACACCTTGGACCCATTCTCTGACCTGATACTGACGTTTATTATGTTGTAGATCGGAGCAAAGTTTTCACATGGTCAACTGAGGACTCATATTTCCAGCTAGTCTTCTTTATCATTTTTAGATAGGATCACTGATAATATCAGTATGGTTCGAAATATTTCGATATGATATTTACGATATATTAAATTTTTATTATTTTTTATGCCTAATTGATACGCCCTTGTCCTATCCATTAGACTGTTATATGGAGATGCTAGACGACATTCAAATTATATTGGAACATAGAAACAATGGAAACAAAGCAAAGCAACGATAATGACAGAAATGTCTCGAGATATTGTAAAAAGTAAAAAAAAAAATGACACTAACAAGAATCAACACATAATAATAAAAAAATATAGGACATCTCATAATAACCTAAAGGACATAGGATAGAATATATTCATAACTTTTAATCTAAATAAGCTCACAGAGAGCTATGTCATTAATTAATACTTTGCCGTGGCGCTCAATTAATTGACTATGACAACCTGCTACTTATACCTCTTAAAAGGAAATAGGATTTTGATGTGAATCAGCTATGGTGGCGAAACTTGCCTGTGAATCTTGATACAAGAGAGATTTTCCTAGACCAAAGGTTACAAGGAGAAGGAATGACTTGTCCTATTTGATTGCCGCATACTCCTCCTTGATGACGATTGATGGATGATTTATATTTAGATGAGATCAATGTGATGAATGTTATGGAAGAAAAATTTATTAAGATTTTTCGTAATAAAATTCTATTACGATTTTATATAACAGAATTTTGTTACAGTTTTTCATAATAGAATTTTATTGTGATTTTTCATAACAAAATTCTATTATGATTTTACCGGATCTGGGGTTTATGCATTATTTATAGGGATCATTGTAAACCTCTTGTACAACAACAATAATAAGAATCATGTAATGTGATTCTCATGTATAGAGAGAATTCTAATAAAGCTTCGATCGTTTTGTGGAGTAGGCAGACCGTCGAACCACGGTAACTCTTTCTCTTCTTTTTCTTTCTCGTGTTTGCTCTCCTTTTGTACGTCTTTGTCTTGTTGCTCCGCACAATTTCTTTTCTCTCTTCCTTTTCTTCCGCGCTTTAGAGGTTGAGAGGTGTTGCCTTCTCTTTGCGCAACAATTGGTATCAGAGCTACAGGTTTTTGACGGACTTCTTCAACATGTCGGGAACAACTTCTGAAGTTTGATCTGGTGAAGTTTGACGGAACCGGAAACTTCGAATTATGACAGAGAAGAGTCAAGGACTTGTTTATGCAACAAGGAATGGTGAAGGCGCTAGGAGAAAGGAAATCAGAAAGCATGGAGAGATCAAATTGGGAAGAACTTTAGGCGAAGGTAGTAGCAACAATCAGATTTTATCTTACAAATGATGTGATGTACCATGTCATAGACGAGGAGTCACCGGTGGCAGTTTGGCAAAAACTAGAAAGCCGGTACATGTCAAAATCATTAACAAATAAGATGTATCTCAAGTAAAAATTATTCAGGCTGAAGATGACAGAAGGAACCGATTTGAGCCAGCACATCAACATATTCAACTAGATTGTGAGCAATTTGAAGCAGGTTAATGTGAAGATTGAAGACAAGGACAAGGCGCTGATGTTGTTAAATTCTCTACCTTCATCTCCTACATACGAGAATTTGATTACTACTTTGATGTGGGGTAAGGAAACTCTCAAATTGGATGAGATCACAGGTGCATTGCTAGTTTTCACCAAAGGAAGAAAATAAGCGATGAAGTTTCTCAGGGAGAAGGACTTGTGGTAAATAGCAATCAAGAGCAAGGTAAGAGCAAATCTCGACATGGATAGAGTAACAATAATAAGGCTCATTCTAAATCGAGAAGAAAGAAGGTGATCACGTGATACAAATGTGGAGGCAAAGGTCATATCAAGAGAGATTGTCCAGAGATAAAGAAATATGTTGCAGAGAACAAAGGTAGTTCGACAAAAGTCTGCAAACATAGTTGAAGAAAAAAATTCAAAGAGCGGTGATGGAGATATGCCATCAGTTATGTCAAGTTCAGAGAAGCTGACGGATGCATGGATTTTAAACTTTGCATGTTCATATCACATGACTCCAAACAAGGATTGGTTTGACACCTATAGGGCAGTGGATTCTGGTTCAGTGTTGATGAGAAACGATGTGACATGCAAAGTTATCGGCATAGGGAACGTTAGAATCAAGATGTTTGATGGTGTGATCAGAACTTTATGTGTTGTCAGATATATACCAGAGCTAAGGAAGAACTTGATCTCACTAGACACACTGGATGGTATTGGTTGCAATTACAAATCAATGAGCGGGGTGATGCAGGTTAACAAGGGAGATCTGACGGTAATGAAATGACAAAAGATAGCAGGAAACATCTACAAGTTGATAGAGACTATAGTTGCAGGTGGAGTCACCTCGGTGGAGTTTGAATGAGATAGTATTGTCTTATGGCATATGCGGCTAGGGCATATGAGTGAACGTGGGATGCTAGAACTTTACAAGAGAGATTTGTTGAAGGGTGTTAAGACGTACAAACTTGAATTCTGCAAATTCTGTGTTCTTGGAAAATAGAGTAAAGTGCAATTCAAGACCACATCAAACAAGATGGAGGGGATTCTGAATTACGTACATACGGATCTTTGGGACCAGCTAGTGTTGCATCGCGTGGAGGACACTTGTATTTTGTAAGTTTTATTTATGATTTCTCATGAAAGGTCTGGATATACTTTATGCATCACAAGTCAGAAACTTTTACAAAGTTTAAATTATGGAAAATTAAAGTGGAGAGCCAGACCAGAAGAAAGATCAAATGTCTTAGGTTAGACAATGGGACTATGTACATAAATTTAAAGTTTCAAGAATTTTATGAGCAACATAGGATAATGAGACATTTCTTGATTCGCAGGACACCTCAGTAAAACGGGGTAGCGGAAAGATTGAACAGGACATTTATTGAGAAGGCAAGATGTCTTAGGTTGAATGCAGAGCTTGCAAAGAATTTTTGGGCGGAAGCGGTTAGCATGACATGCTATCTCATTCATAGATCACCAAGGGCAGCACTAGAAGGTAAAATATCAGAGGAAGTATGGAGAGAGAATCAAGTAGATTAATCTTCGAGTTTTTGGATGTCTAGCCTATATGCACATATCTAGTGAGGAAAAATCAAAGCTGGATGCGAAGTCAAAGCAGTGCATTTTTCTGGGGTATCAGAAAGGAGTTAAATGCTTCAAGCTTTGGGATCCTAAGGCAAATAAGGCGGTGATCAGCAAATATGTGGTGTTTAACGAGAAAGCTATGTTACAGCATACTCAAGAAGAAGGAAAGGAAACACCACAGAGCAACATAGAGAAAGATATTGTGCAGGTGGAGCTAGAGACTCATGACTCTGATGATTCTAGCTCAAAGCACACGGAGCATCACATTATAACTGGTGGCAGAACGAGACGAGTCGTCAAACCACCCACCAGATACGGATTCGAAGACTTGCTATCTTATACATTTATCACTAGTAGCGGATACCCTACATCTTTTCAGAAGGTGATACACAACTCTGAGAAGGACAGGTGGACGGATGATATGACAGAGGAAATGGAGTCGTTGCATAAGAACCAAACGTGAGATCTAGTGGAACTTTCTGAAAGAGAGAAAGCTATAGGGTGCAAGTGGATATTCAAGAAGAAAGAAGCAATGCCAAAGGGAGAAGAAGTGAAGTTCAAGGCTTGGTTGGTAGCAAAGGGGTATTCACAGAGAAAGGGGAAGAAATTTTCTTTCCGATGGTAAGACATACGTCAATTAGAGCAATGTTGGCTTTAGTGTCACATCACGATTTGCAGCTTGAGCAAATGGATGTGAAGACGACATTTCTTCATGGAAATTTAGAGGAGTATATTTTTATATCACAACCGAAGGGATTTAGTCAGCTCGGACAAGAGCGGTTGGTTTGCAAGTTAAAGAAATCGCTCTATTGATTGAAATAATCTCCTAGGCAATGGTACAAACATTTTGCTTCATACATGATTCAAAACGGATATAGGAGATGTGAGTATGACTGCTACATATATGTGAAGAGCCTTAAAGATGAATCACTGATTTTCTTACTACTATACGTAGATGACATGCTCATTATTGTGAAGAAATGAAAGAGGTTGATAAATTAAAGAGTCTACTGAACAAGGAATTTAATATGAAAGATTTGATAGAGGCCAAGAAGATTCTTGGGATGAAGATTCATAGGGATAGAGCTGCAGGGAGATTATAGTTGTCTCAACGTAGCTATGTGGAGAAAGTACTAGATATGTTTAACATGAAGAATGCAAAGTCAGTGAGCACACCCCTGGTGCATCACTTCAAGTTATCTAGTACACAGTGTCCAAAGATGGATGACGAGATTCAAGAGATGTCAAAGGTTCATTATGCCAATGCAGTTGATTGTATGATGTATGTCATGGTTTGCACGAGACCAGATTTGGCGCAAGTAGTTAGTATGGTAAGCAAGTTTCTCTCAAATCCTGGTCAACCACATTGGGATGCAGTGAAATAGATTTTCAGATACTTGAGAAATACAACTGATCGTGGTATCATGTTCAGTAGACAACCAGAAGATCCTTTAGTTGTACATAGATGCAGACTATGCAGGAGATTTAGATAATAGGAGGTATACTACAGGATACATGTTCACTATGGCAGGATGACCTATTTATTGAAAATTTATGATACAATCTATTGTTGCATTGTCTACTACGAAGTTCGAGTACATGGCAACAACTGAAGCAGCGAAAGAAGCTTTATGGCTTACAGGGTTGGTCAGAGAACTAGGTGTTCAGCAAGGTGGAGTCAAGTTGTTATGCGATAGTCAGAGTGCTATCTATTTAGCGAAGAATCAAGTTTATCATGCGAGAACTAAGCATATTGATGTGAGATTTCACAAGATCAGAGAGTTGATTGCTTCCGGGGAAATTCAACTTGAGAAGGTTCATACTACAGATAATGATGCAGACATACTGACAAATCCAGTGACCACATAGAAGTTCAAGTATTGCTTGAATATCTCTAAATGCTAGAGAAAGGAAGCCCATACCTAGAGATCCAGGCGGAGTTTTATTTAGATACTCATATTCTTTGAAGGGATGAATATTCATCAAGGTAGAGATTATTGACGGGTGACTCATATTTGGATGAGGTCAATGCGATGGATGTTATGGAAAAAAATCTGTTAAGATTTTTCGTAATAAAATTTTATTACGATTTTATAGAACAGAATTTTGTTACGGTTTTTCATAACAGAATTCTATTACGATTTTTCATAACAAAATTCTATTGTGATTTTACCGGGTCTGGGGTTTATGTATTATTTATAGGGATCATTGTAAATTTATTGCACAACAATAATCATAAGAATCATGTAATGTGATTCTCATGTATAGAGAGAATTCTAATAAAGTTTTGGTCATTTTGTGGAGTAGGTAAGCCACCGAACCACGGTAACTCTTTTTCTTTCTCTTCTTCTCCTTCCTCGTGTTTGCTCTCTTTTTGTGTGTCTTTGTCTTGTTGCTCCACGCGATCTCTTTTCTCTATTCCTATTCTTCCGCGCTTTAGAGGTTGAGAGGTGTTGCCCTCTCTTTGCGCAACAATGACTTTCTTATCCAGCTCAAGCTGATCTTAAGCCTCCATTTCATCTGACATAGAAGTATTGGAGTAGATGTCTCCGCCACAACACCTTGTTGGTATTCTAAGACAATGCTGCTAGTTTTGGAAATAAACTGCATTTTGTGGCCTTTATAAGGCAAGTCGTCTCTATAATCTGATCGAATGTTTCCATCCATATTCAGGTCATAAGACAGGCTGGATCAGTTCTGTCTTGCCAACAATCTAGTCCATGACATTTAGTATTTCATGACATTTTTTATTGATGGAGGTTTCAAATTCTAGAAGTTTGTTTCCTGTTTATAACTTTTCTTTTGGTGCTTGTAGAGCAGGGTCGGCTCAAGCCTATTTAAGGCCCTAGGTGGAAATTTTTTTTAGGTATTTGACGTTGTTTAAAAAAAAATCCCTCACCTTTTTTCATCTAGACTTGGATCGAAAATCGTGGTTTATTTTTTTTTTAACAAATTAAATATTAATTTTTAAAAATATTTTTTATACAATTTAATTTTCTCACCTTTTAGATGTAAAATTCTTAATTAAATTTTCATATTCAAGATAACCTAATTTAGAGAAATATAAGTTTTACGGTATTAAATAGAGTATTATTATTAGATATAATAATACACCTAAAGTAGATAATAAGTTTACAATTCACTTAACTAAAAAATAAGTGCATTCAAAATTGTTTAAAAACGAAGAAGGATAGAAGTATGTCTAATTATTTAAATGTAAGATGGAGAGAAAGCCCTTAAAAAGGAACGAAATTGAGAAAATAAGAATAATAAAATAAGATAACAATACGAAAAAAATCATGCTCCTATGCTCAACTCATCATTATCAGCAATGCACAAAAAATAAATAAATAAAAAATAATGTATAAAATGATAAAACTGAATACAATCCTTGAAAATAAAGATCAGAGACTAAACTAGTCATTATCATTTATCAAAAACTAAATAGAAGCATTTTTAAGCACCGAGCAAAAGAAAATATAAACCATATTTTTTATTACCTAAACCAGAACAATTATAAATGCATGATAGAATGGAGATAAAGGGAAAATCGAATAATTTGTGACTGTAAATATATCTAAATAAAAGTTAAACTTAATATCTATCAAGGAAGTGAAATGATAAATATATCTAACTCATTATTGCTAAAAAATAATAAAATCTTCCATTTTGATCTGACACAATATGGGTGAATGCATGAACATTTGAATTTAATCAAGCAAGGAGCATCGTAGTACCGACCGAATCAGCATGTTTGTATTAGGTGGAGACATGGAGTTTCTCTTCTTGAATCTCAATGAGCAAGAGAAGCACAGAGAGGGGGAGTTGGAAAAGGAGAAGAGGGGGGAACTTAAAAAAAACTAGCATTTTTATTTTGTATTGTATGGATAAGATAAAAAAAATTTAATTCACGTTCTTATTGATGAAAGAGAAAGCATCACCAACAAATGAGAAATGTAATGAGAGTAGATTATAATTGAGAGATATTAAAGATGAATAGATTAAGTTTTATAAAATAATATTCATAATTAAAAATAAATTTAATTTGTTAAAAAAAAAGAGATTTTTGTGAAATCTGAAATTTTGATAGATTGAGATCATGTAAATATTTAATCATGTGGGCATTATCCTTTTCCATTCTCTTAAAAAATATACTTAAAAATATATTTAATGTATTAAAATAATGATTCTAATTTTTAGAGAATGAGATTGCACAATCTTTTATTATGTGGGCCCTATTTTTTCATTCTCTTTAAAAAATATATTTAATACATTAAAAATAATGGATCCCAATAAAAATTGGGGCCCTAGGCATAGACCTTAATGACCCATGCCTAAAGCCGACCATGTTGCAGAGTTTTGTACATGCCAACATACATCAACTAGAGGAAAAAGATTCAGACATCAACTAGAGGAAAAAGATTTCAGTCAGTCTGACGGAAATGAATCCGGCAATAAGTGATTCGTTCATCTTTAGCGCTCTCACTAATTCATCTTAGGTTAATATGAAAGAAGTAAATTATAAATGACTATTAGTCATTAGTGTAAGTGATCAAGATATAAAGGAAGACATGCTCAAATATATTAAATTTTAACTATAAAATCTCATATGACAATATTTCATGGTTTAACCATCGCACCTGGCATGAAATGAATCAAATAGTTTTCTATCTGAAGAGAATGAATTATTTCGGGCATTAAATGACGTCCAGTGTAAAAGTAATTCATTCCTGTTTGTTAGGTTGATAAGGGTTCTTAGCAAACCTGACAAATGATTAATAATTAAGCAGTTGAAGCAAAGAATTGTTTGGATGATGAGCTGGTCCTTTTAAAAACCCCAGTTGTTTTGGAGTTGACTATGTTAGTCGCCTCTAGCATGGCAAAAGAAAAAAAAGTCAATATAGTCGAAATTAACATATGCGCATGCCCTATTCTTATATGGTTTTGCTCTGAAACTGAATGATATTTGCATGCTATCTGTTCTAATTTATTATTTTGTTACAGACCTTTTAAGGGCCGGCTCAGGGGAGGTAGTTGCCGGAGCCTCCCTATTTGGAATTGGATTTTTTAGTCCTTTTATTCTGATTCGTTTCTGGATAAGGACAAGAAGATTGGTGGGAGGTAATAACCCCCACTTGTTAATAGGTAGGGATTCATTGTCTCCCACTAATATAAAGGTTGGATCATGAATTGATTCAGTCTTTACGGACTAGAGAATTCGTCCCCTCTCTATTCTAGGGGCCTTCGTATTATTAAGATTTTATATTTATATTCAAGGATTTTATTAAATTTGATAATTGATTAGTTATTTTTTGACAAATTAAAAAATATTTTATTTTTAATCGATGTGAAAAAAAATCTTAAATATTGTTTTATTATTAATATCTTTATTTATTAATTTTAATCAATTCACAATTTGAAATTATCATTTAATTTATATATATCATTTTTTTAATTTAATAAATTTACATAACATATTGAATATTGGTAATAATGTACATTTAATTATCGACTCATATATAATACTTTTATAGTTAATTAAAAAATATTATATAATATTATTATCTAAAAATTAACCTAGACCTCTAATTTTCTGGAAACGGCCCTGCACCTTCTACTTGCTAACATTGCAGAAACGCAAGCTGACAGAGTTGGCTGCAAGGGTTACCACGTGGAAGCAGCGAGTTGAAGTCTCATTGGAAGAGCAAGTATGGTATATGAATCTGGTGTTGGACCGGTATGTCAGGTGTAGGGAGTGAATAGTCTAGGAGAAGAGATAGAATTTTTCTTGTTTAAAAATTTAGCAAGAATAATTAATTAATTAAATAAGTATAAATAATAAATATAATATGAAAAATAGCTTAAAGAAATAATTAAGAGATAGATGAAAGTACTAGAAAAAAAAATCTTTAATTAAAGATGGAGAAGTCTCTTATACTTTTTGATGTCTCAAAAAATAATTAGAAAGTACATACAGAGATTGTTCTTTATTTCCTAGCTCCATGAGATTTTTTGTAATCTCCTGGGATAAAATATCCATTGATGTTCATCACTTGAAGACGCCTCCAAAGAGCTCCAAAGTGCCTCCAAGAGGATAGAGCTTATCTTCTGATGATAAGACTTATCCTTATCAACAGTTACTGGAGGCGCCTCCAACAAGATTGAGGGTGCCTTTCATGAAGGCGCGAAGACACCTTCCATCTTCCTAAGGGCATCTTCCATGAATGCGTCCTTAGGGCGCCTTCTATTAAGGCGCGAGGGTGTCTTCCATCTTCCTCGAGAGTGCCTTCCATTAATCAACTTGAACAGTTAATCTTCAAGAAATGTTAATTTTTTCTCGCTTTTCCTTTTGGATAATGCTCTGGTCATCCAGAATTGAGCTCACCTAAACCCAACTCCGACCTTCTTGAGCAAGCTTCCTCCTCGGCTTCTCGTTCTTCGGATATGCAGCGCGCGTTCTTATCATCTACCGGTGTACTTTTCCACAGTTTCTCATCCTCTGATGCACTGAGCCTGTCGACTTCCTTCCCATGTCATTCTTCTTGTCTATTGCGTCTTCCGCTCGACTTCTTATGTTTCTAAGTTCCTGCGCACTTAGATATAAGTCATCAAAACGTAACAAAACCTAACTTAATTTTGTTGACCACATCAAAACCAACACGCGATACTTACAATATTTCCTTTTTTGATATGTATTAATCCAAATTAAGTTATGGAAAACAAACAATAAAAATCATTTAAAATTTATGATTTATAATCAGTAACAAATTTACAATAAATACACAAAATTTTACAAAACATATAATCAGAATTAAAATTATGCAATTGTACAATTTATGCAATTATGCAATTATCTCTGCTTAACTTATTACCTCTCCCTATTTGATCACATAAAAAATTAGGCGTAGTTAATGAAAAATTTGAAATAAATTTTTTTAAGGTTGAATGAATAAGTGAACAAGTTAAAATATTTTTCTAAGAATTATTTTTTAAATATTCAAATTTTAGGGATTAAAAAACTACTTTTGTCAAAAAAAAAATTAAAAAATAATTTTAACTTTAAAAAATTTTTGAAATTTTTTATTATGATCAAATAGAAAATATTGAATCAGAGATTTTTTTACAAAAAAATATATTTTTATTTTGACCCAAATAAATATTTTAATTAGAAATAATAATTTTTAAATTTAAATACTTCAAAAATAGATTTTAAATTCAAAAAATATTACTGGTTTTTCTAAATATTCAAAATGTAACATTCCTTAGCTAATTTTTTCCAAAATTTATATCCAAAATAATTTAAAATTATAATTTTTGATAAAAAAAATTCACAAAAAATAGATAATTACCAAATAATCTTGAAAAAATTTGCTCTAATAGAAAATGAATTTCAATATTTGAATAGAAATCACAAATAATAGGTATATGTAATAATTAATTTTCCTAAACTATAACTAGATTAAACTAAGTTTTTATTTCAGTATGCATAAAAATTAATTAAATCAAACTAAACATAATTTGGGCACTCAATATAATTTTCTATCAACTGAATTAACAAGATAAATTTTTGGAATAAATTTTTAAGTCACTTTTCTGATTTGACTCTTATGATATCTAAAATATTAGTTTAGTCCTATATTATTTCTAAGGTTTGAAACATTTGAGCATACATGATTTTTTTTTTTTTTCATTTTTTCTATTTGAGTATTCAATTTTTCATTTTCAACAATCATTTTATCGAAATATTCTAATAAGCATGATTTTGTTAAGGCAACTCTTAATTCTAAATTCTCTCTTTTTTTTTAATTTGATATTTTTAGTTTTAAGCTTACACAAAGATTTAAGCATTAAATTAATACCTTCATATAATTGGTGAGGAGGTAGAAAACATACCTCACTTACTGTATCATATTCGAAGTTAGATGTTTCCCCTTCATTGCTGCTTTCCTCTAAAGTAGCTCTCACTTTATTGATGCTTTCCTTTTGGTAGTTGGCTATAAGTGTGATTCCAGTGTGAGCCTCGATTTCGGATTCAAATGATAATGATTCGTCCTACAACACCTTAAGATTCTTGCGCTTTGTTCATCTTGTTCCTTTTTTCCTTTCTTCAGCTTCGGATAGTTGTCCTTTATGTGCCTTTCTTCTTGATAGTTGTAATATCAAACTTTTCTTCTTTCAGGAAGGAACTTCTTGGTCTGTGTCTTATTAAATTTATTAGTTTTAAAAAAATTATTTAGTTTTCTTACCACAAATGTTTGCTCGTCTTCACCCATTAATGAACCTGAATATGGTCTGATTTGCTTGGCTTGCAATGCTAAATCTGATGCGACTCTTTTTCCTTTCTCGGTTCTGTATGTCGGAGACTCATGTAATTCGAATGTGGAAAATAATTCTTCTAAAGTACTTATCTTTAGATCCTTTGAGACATAGTAAGCATCTACTATTGAAGTCCACTCTGAAATTCTAGGAAAGACATTAAGAGCATATCAGATTGAGTCTCAGTTTGTTACCAGTTCTTCGAGGTTTGTCAGCCCGATGATAAAATCCTTGACCTTTCCGAGCAATTGGGCTACCATTTCTCCTTCTTAAATTTAGAGGTTTGTCAGCTGATTCTGAAAGATGTCCCATCTTGTGAAATTTACTTCCGAGGTTCCTTCATGTAATTCTAGGAACTTTTCCTAAAGTTCCTTAGCTAAACTGTTGCTGCCAATCCAATCAACTTCTTGAGATGGAAGAGTGCTCAGCAACTGGAACTCTGCTTTGTCGTTTGTTACGAAGTCGACTTACTCCTTTTTAGTCCATAGGTATTCTTCTTTATCGGATCCTTACTAATTTCTAGGCGTTATAAAATCATATTTCATTATTAATAACAAATTGAAATTTGTTTTTAAAAATACCTCCATTTTCTTTTTCCATGTTGCGAACTCCCCCTCTAACTTTGGCGGGTAGATACTTGATTTAGCCATTGTCTTGTTATTTCAGTTGGTGGTTAGTTCTTCTGAGGTGATGGAGTTCTGATACCACTTGTTGGACTCGGTAGACAGATTAAAGGGGGGTGAATAGCTTGCAAGGAGAGTTAGAGAATTTCTCTTGCTTGGAACTTTAGCCAGGATAATTAATTAATTATGTACAAGTAATAAACATAATATGAAAAATAACTTAAAGAAATAAGAGACACCAAAGATTACTTGGTTACAATTTAGGTAGTTGTTAATCTAGGATAGATGAAAGTACTAGAAAAAATCTTCTTCGTTGAAGGCGAAGAAGCCTCTTGCACTCTTTGATATCTCAGAAAGTAACTAGGAAGTGAATACAAAAGTTGTTCTTTATTTTCTAACTCCAAGGGGTTTTTTATAGTCTCATGGGATGAAGTATCCGTTAATGTTCATCACTCGGAGATGCCTCCAAGGAGGTCCAAGGCCCCTCCAAGAGGATAGAGTTTATCCCCCGGCAATAAGGTTTTATCCTTATCAATGGTTACTGGAGACGCCTCCAACTAACTTAAGGGTGCCTTCTATGAAGGCACGAAGGCGCCTTTTATCTTCCTTGAGGGCACCTTTCATGAAGGCGCGAGGGCGCCTTCCATCTTCTTTGAGGGAGTCTTTCATTAGTCATCTTGAATAGTTAACCTTCAAGAAAGGTTAACTTTTCCTCACTCTTCCTTTTAGATGATGCTCCGACCATCTGGAGTTGAGCTCACCTGAATCCAACTTCAACCTTCTCCTTGAGCAAGCTTCTTCCCTGACTCCTCGTCCCTCGGATACATTGTACACGTCCTTCTTATCCATCGGTGTACTCTTTCACAACTTCTTATCCCTTAGATGTACCGAGCCCGTCGACTTCCTTCCCGTGACATCCTTCTTATCCGCTGTATCTTCCACTTGATTTATTGTGTTCCTAAGTTCATATACACTTAAACACAAAGCATTAAAACACAATAGTACATAACTTGATTTGGTTGACCACATCAAAACTAACCTAAAATATTTGTTGGTGCAGGAAGTATCCGACGATTGAACCTGTGTTTTGATTATGTCAAAGGATCCAAAGTTAAGCTGTTTTGTTATCTAATGTGTTTAAATGAGTTCGTAGGAAAGTCCTAAGTATACTTAGGCAAAAGTCTTAGCTGCGGTTAGGCAGGTAGAAAACCCGAGGGGGTGGTAACCCTAGGTGGGAAGTCTTGGCGGGTCGAGGGCTTAGGGTAAAAAGTCCTAGAGTCAAAGACTCTAGGTGGAAAGTCCTAGTGTCGCGTACCATGTGAAAGACTGGGCGGGTCATGGAACGGGCGTTCAACGGAAAGTCTTGGAGCCTCGGGCACTGAGCAAAAGTCCAGTTGGTCTGGAGGATCAACTGCAACAGGTAAACTCTTCTGAGTGGAATAGGTGAGGACGTGTTCCCTGATGAGGGAATAGTAGGCGCCGGTTCGACCTAGGATTTCTGGTCAGAAATTCGAAGTCAGAACTGAACAGTCCGGTGATTGTCAAATTCTTATGTTTAATTTATTTTATTATGCTAAACTCTGTCCTGCAGGATATATTTCATATTTTGGACTAAACCATCTTACCGGGGGTGAAAAAGAAGAAAAAGCCTCAGATGAACAGTCCTGAGGTGCCCTCCATGGAGCTTGGAGGGGCCTCAGGTCACTGGTTGAAGACCTCCGCGCAGCAGGATAGAGGGCACCCTCATGGAGCTTGAGGGCGCCCTGGACGCTGAGCAGAGGGTGCCCTGAACGTAGGTGGAGGGCACCCTCCATGTAGTTGGAGGCGCCCTCAGGAAGATAAGTGATAACCATGATTTTACTGTATTATTTTGATTCATACATGCATGATTTGATGCTATATTCATAGATGAAACTTATATATGTATCACATTTCATGCATTGTCTTTATTCTTGGACTTAATTGTAAATTATCTTATTTTAATGTTATTTGATGCTAATATTTGATTCTTATTTTGTAGGCATCAAAGGATCTTGGATTTGGATATATTCGAACCAAATTTGTACTCGAATCGAAGTTAAACGAGAAGATCAAGCTGCGGAGCATTATGGACCGTTCATCAAAGATCGGAAGGATCTGAGCCATCCATTGAAGATATGGTCCATCCGACCTAAGGGAGAGTAGATCCAGACCCTAGATTAAGATCAACACATTCGGATCGGAGTTAAAGCGACTTTTCACTGTTGATCAAGATCCGAATTGCTCCCAGCCGTCCGTTCAGATCTGGATCTGATTTAAAATAGAAGCTATAGTAGCTTCGTTGGTGTCGATCTCCTTCGCGCTGAGCTTCGTCCCGCGGCGAGTTTCTTCCGAGATTCTGACCCCGATTCCTTCTCCGATCAACTCTTCAAGCGACAACTCAGTGGAGAGCTTCAAGGAAACTGAATCCCGATCATCTGGAGCCATTGGCGGGCGTTCCCTCCGGTGAAATTTTGCATCTCGGAGATCCTCTGTTTTCACATATTTGTTGGGCGTTCCCTCAGATTTGCGACTCTCCTTCCATCAATGACATTTGGCGGCATTCCTCCAGTGTTCCTGAGCTTCATCCGACGATCATCCATCATCCGTAGCTTCCATTCAGATTCAGAGTTGAAGGATTGCAGATTTCCATATTTTCAGCCATTTATGGGTTTAGGGTTGTTTCTAGCTTGCCGGGGGCGTTCCGCCGGTGTTGCTGAGCAATCCTCAAACTGAGACGCAGCTGAGACTATCCACTGATGACCGGAGTTGGGCGTTCTCATCTTTGGCCTCTTGTGTGATGCCAAGAGTGTGTTGTTTGGCTAGCTTGATTGTGAGATTGGAACGGTTATCATTTTCTTTCACTTGTTATTATTTTTGTAGCTTAAACAGATTTATTTTGGTTTTTGTTATGTTCTTATCACTGCAAACTAGCATTTCTTTGTCTTGTTGAAGTTTAGTTCAAGTTAAGTAGTTGCAATTTCAATGATGCAATTTAGTTTAAGTTTTGTTTGAAGCTTAGTTAATTGTTAAGAGTTTGATTCCTAAGATAGGGTTTGAATTGTGCTTTAGATCATATTTATTTTATGTCTTGTTATTGCATTCCCTATTTTATTCAATGCTTTAGATTAGATTTTATTTGAATCTCGTTATTTCATTCATAGTTAATTGCGTTGATGATGAAATTAATTCATTACGTAGTGTGACAATGCGCATGGATTAATCGTTGGCACCTAGGTAGATTTTTATTTATGCATTAGATAAATTCTTATTTGCTTGCTTTTCAATTGCTAGATTTAGATTCAAAGCTTACCCCCCCCCCCCCCCCCCATTTATATATTAAAACTCAAAAATAGGAATAACTGACAATTCTAGATTACATCCTATTGTTGGTTTCCTCGAGATTCGATCCTGGGCTCGTTATTACAACATCATTGTGTATGTAAGGGGTTCATGGATATCATTTGTTAATTTATTTTACGGGTGTGACAGATTCTTCCTATCAAATTTTGGCGTCGTTGCCGGGGACTCACTTTAGTGGTGTTTGATAATTTTAGGATTGTTCTTTATTTTGGAAAACTTTAAAAAAAAAAATTGTTTCAATTGCTTTCATATTCATATATCCATGTGTTTGATTGTATATGTTCCTGAGTCTTCTGATTTTATTTGCTAATTGTCAATGTAAGAACAGGAAATCTATTTGACCATGGATCCATATTATCTGCATTTTGGAGATGGGATAGAGAGTTATTATTATCAGCCTCAGTCTGGGTTTTATCAGCCTGAATATCAGTACTACCCACCTATAGAGCAGCAGAATAGGTATGAGTCATTGCCTAATACTTATAATTCTAATAGGGTAGATTTTTCACATTTCAGGTATGAGGATGCTCAAGTACAATTTGCAGAGTCAACATGGAAATTCAATGAAATTATGCAACAAATGAGTGAGCATCAAGAGCAACAACTTGCGAGGATACAGAACATACAAATTCAGTTAGATCAAATTGCATCATCTATCAATCAGTTACAAAAACAAAACTCCAGTGGGGAGATGGAAAGTAGAGATTCTGTTAGGCCTGACCCTACTTCTATTTCTTCGTAAAATTTCTCTAGTTTAATTTTTGATGATGATGTAGTTGTTCAAATTTATGATTTTACTAATGTTATTGCTTTAGATGATGTGAATTAAGCAGATACTGATGTTGAAGATGATTTAAGTGTATGAGAATGCTTATTGGAAGCATTACCTCAAGAATCACTTGAATTTGATGATGATGATGAAGAGAGTGTAGGGACTTGTGCTATGGAGCCAAGTACCCAAGAATCACTACCTTTGGTTATACGTTCTCTTGAACCAGAACCTGAGCCATTACTTGATGAGAAAGAGGTAACAAACACCACTCTAGGTACCTTTCGACATGATAAGGTTAGTATTTCTTGTGATTTTTCAGGAAACTTCTTTAAGGTACTTATTTTTGACTTTATAGCATGTGATACTCATTTTTATCCATTTGGTTTAGACACTAATTGCATTTCATTTTCTCCTAATCATGTGAGTGCACGAGAGGTATATTTCTTTGATCTTGCAAGTAGCCATAGGATTTTGAAATGGTTACTTGATCTGAACTGCCTCCATCCTCTAGAAAGAATTTACAATGAAAAAATGATGAATAAAAAGGATTTGATTGGAACCACGATTACTCCACCCACTACCAGTGTGGCTTCTTCTTTTAAATCTTCTTCAACCACCGGAAATTAAAGGGGAGTTAGTTCCAATTTCGCTTTCTTTTGCATTTTTAATTCATGCTTTGTTAATAAATTCTTTATACATTTCTTAGTTTCATACTTTGCATTTATACTTTGCATTTTGTTTAGTATATAACATGTCATTTCGAATAAAAGTCTTCATGGAAATTTTCTAAGTAATATTTTTAAGATGGTAAGAGTTTCTTAAGTTTGATCATCAATTTTAGGTCATTTAACATGATTGGATGCTTTACTTACATGATATTGGTTAGTGTGGTGGTGGATTCCATTTTGATCAATTGAGCATGATTGCATGAAAATTACCTAGAGAGGACCACTTTAAGCCTATACTTAATCATTTTCTCTTGTGTGGCATGCACTTACAACAATTGAAACTCTAGAACTTGCTTTGCTTCTTTTCAAAGTCACAATGACATATGTATGCAAGAAAATAAAGGATATTTGTCATTTTTGTTCCATCATATTTTTCCATTTCTTTCTCCACAATTTTCTTGAAACATTTTTATCTAACATTCTAATTCTTGAATCTCTTTGCTTGTCATTTTCATTTCATTGGGATTTTTGGTTGAATTCTTGATAAGTTTGATTGATTAGATGGACAAAGATTTAAGTGTGGGGGAGAATTGTATATGCTTAAGGTTCATGAGTTTTCTTACTTCAAATGGTTTGGAAATTCTAAAGTTGAGAATCCAAGTTGATGGATACATTGTTTGAAGTCTAAGGATGCTGAACAGTTTTGGAAAAAATTTTCATTTCTTCCTTCAGTTTTATTGAAATTTGAAGAGTGTTGCTGAAAATGCATTAGATTGAACTTTTTGTGCCAAGTATTTGTTGCAAGTTGCTAAATAGTAAAAAGTCTAAGTGAAGCACTTAAGTATATGAAATTGGAAAGATAGGAATTGTTTTTCAGAGAAAAAAAACTGTGCTTACAGATTAAGCAGTAATAGGTTTTGTGCCAAAAGTGCATGCTAACCAGCAACAACATGAAGATTAACCTCAATCATTTCAGTGAAAAATGAGGTTTTCTTTTAAGAGAAGCCTTTGTTCTAAACTACTTTGTGCCAGGTCAACTGCAGATTTTATTCAGAAACAACTTCAAGAGAAGTTTTTCCAAAGATGTAGAACCTGAAATTGTCCAATTGCACTGCACTGTTTAGTGCCAATTCTGTGTATCAGAAATGAAAAAAAAATCAACAGGAATGAATTCGAAAATGAGGTATGCTGATTCTGGAAAGTATGCTGTTTTCTAACAATTCTTATTGCTTATTTGAGATAATTGATTGCCTTCAAGGAGTCCACTTATACAGTACAGAGAAAGAAATCAGAACTGATGAAACTCTAGTTCCAGGGCTAATTTGATGAAGCTATAAATTGATGTATCAACCTTAAGACATTGTGTGCCAAGTTGCTTTAAAATCAGATTTCTGAAACTAACATCCAAAGAAACTGATTTCTACAATTTTGAAACCGTAGGCAGTTGAAACTCATTTAAATTTCATTAACTTTGATTTCTGAATTGTTTTAAGGCAGAATTCTGTTGTGAAAAAAAACTAAATCTGCTCTTTGGAAATTTGTTGAAACTGAAGTCCAAAAATCAAATTTATAATTCTGAAAACAGTTTCTTAAAAAATTTGAAGCTGTGCAAATTCAGATAATTTGGAATGAATGGAGTATCAAAAATTCAGAAATGACATCAAGTAAGGGAGAAGACTGCATTTTATGAACTCAACAACTGGATGAGAAGAAATTGAGATGTGATATTTACAGGTTTTCTTATATGTTCCGAAACTTGTTTAACTCAGAACTGATCCTTACTGCTTCTGCACTAGCCAAGTTGGAATTACTTTGCTGATAATGAAGTTGAAAGAGCTCTTAAATGATTAGTGTGAGTTCCTAAAATCTAGAATAAGAAAGAGGCCTTCTCTCAATAGGAAATACTAGATCAACAAGAATGCATTTTTATAACTTGAATCTAAAGCATTGGACCTGGTGAACTGATGCTAGGACTTATTGCTAACAAGTTTCAGAGGGTTACTAAAAACAAGAAATAATACTCTGCAAACATATTTTGTTCTGATTCTATTGATACAGAAGTAATGGAAATGATAGTGTGAAAGCCTAACATGAGTAATGATCATCTTTCCAATGAAGTATACGAGGAAGATAATGAAATCATTTCTGTAACTTAAGTGCTAGAAATCAGAAGTTGCTAAGTTGAGTCCTTGGTGGTTAAAAGTTGAATTGCTGAGTTGATGTTGCTATTAAGGATATCTGAGCCATGACATAGCCATTTTTGACTCCTCATTCTTATGTAAGAAGTGAGTTCTGGGATGCAGCAAATTGTAAGAGAGATCCTGAATTGGAATAAGAACAAGAAATCGAAACTGAATCTGATACTCTGCTACTAGACTGTACATTCTAATTCAAATCTGTACAACTACATGATTTGCAACAATAGACAATCTGGTTGAGGTGTGCAACCAATGGGAATAATTTTTCAATTGAAGTAAGCATCAAGTAAAGAAGGTAATGAAGTGTAAATGTCATGATCAAAATTAGTATGAAACCTGTAATTTTCAGAACCTGATAAGACTACAGAAATTTTGAGGTTAAGAAAAATCTGAGCAAGAAGTATATCGAGCACTTTAAAGAGTGTTCATTCAGAAATGGGAATTTAATTATATGTTGAACTAGTGCCTGTGATTAAAACCTGACAGAACTAGGAATACGATTTCTGAAACTAAATACCAGCAATCTGACATTTTTTTTCTGAGAAGGTTTGATTTGAGCATCAATTTAAAATGTTGTGTGCAAAATTATGGATGCAAGTTCCTTATCAATAGGAAGTTTAAGCACACCACTTATTTCTTGGTGTCATTTGGCGTTGACTTCTTTTCACGACTATTATGATTCATGGAAGCTGAGTGCTGAACTGGAATTGTAGGACTGAATGTATCAACTTGAATTATTATACAAGGTTGCTGAAACCAACCTGAGCAGGGTGTATTTGGTCCCTGAAATCAGAGATTTTAATTTGAAATTCTATAGGAATGCATAAATGCATAAATCAGTGAAGAGCTGCAATCTTTGACGACAACACTTTAAGAAGAGCTCCCTACACTTTTACTATGGAATTTCAGAATTTGTATCATGTTATCCAACTGCACTTATAAAAGAGACTTTTATGAATGATTTTTCAGTGGAGAAACAACTACAATTATCTCACAATAGCAACAGAAAAATCTGGTTTCTAGTTAGACATTTTCAAATGGCTATATCTCTTTTACAAGGAACTGAATACTAAGCTGCAGATTCTGATAAGTGAGGAAATCAAAGTGCTTGAAAGTGATTTCTGAAATTGACTAATTCATTTTAGTGCTGGAATCATTCTAAGATGGTGTGGCTGCTGAGATATGTTTTGTGCCAATTGTTGATCTTAATCTTGATCAGCATTGTAGTTGTTTTATAGATCAAGAATTCTCTAGGATATAAGTTGACACTACCTTAATTGACAGATTTTGAAACTGCATAGCTTCACTGCAGTGCTAGTAATCAGAGGTTGTCCAGAAATACACTGAGTTGTAGAAATAGATTTGAATTACTGGTTTTAGAACTATAACACTGAAATTACAGGATTTGTATAACACAACTTAAACCTTGATTCTTCTGGAATTTAAGCTTCAAAAGATATGCTGAATCAGATTTCTTAAATCATATTAGTGTAATACTTATTTTGAGATAATATAGCCAGTAGAATGATATGGAAATGGAAGTTTAACGGTGAAGTTTTGAAGCTAAATTGTGAATCAGAAAAAATATGTAGAAACTGCAACTCATTTACAGCAAATATCATTTCTGAAATATAAATATCAACTCAGTCAATTACGTGCCAGTTTCTATGACATAACTGAAGATATACCAAGTCATCCTCAGTTGATTTTCCACTAAATGTTTTTGATTTATATGGGTGATGAGTTTCTGTTGTCAATTTCTGACTAGTAAGAGTTAAAGATGAGGACTTGATTCTCCACTACCAGTCAATGAAAAGGTCAGTTAAAGGCTGTGTTAACAGCTTCTGCCCAAAAATATTTTGGTAGTTTATATTCATTTAACATTGTCTTAGAGGCTTCAATTAGCGTTTTATTTTTTCTTTCTACTATTCCATTTTGTTGGGGTGTTTTAGGGCATGAGAATTCGTGATGATATCTATTTTCAAGGCAGAATTGATTAAAGTTGTGATTTTTAAATTCTCCTTCGTTATCACTTCTAATTCTTTTAATTTTTCTATCTTTTTCATTTTCAATTTGTTTGAAAAATTACTAAAGACTTTAAACGTTTCATCCTTACTTTTCAAGAATTTTACCCAGGTAAATCTAGAATAATCATCTATTATTACTAGGCAGTAAAGGCTCCCATTTATCAATTTGATTCCATGGGAGTCAAATAGGTCCAAGTGCAATAGTTCTAGTATAGAATTTGTTTGAAGTTGATTAGTTGATTTGTGAGTTGACTTTGTTTATTTTCCTTGTTGACAAGCATTACAAATTGTTGAGTCTAAGTTGGATAACTTTGGTAAACCTCTAACTAATCTATTTAATTTACTTTGATTTCTAAAGTTTGTGTGTGACATTCTTTTATGTCATAACCAGGTTTCTTCTTTTTGTGTCAAGTGACACTCAAGTGAGGAAGAAGTTAGGTTGATTGCATAGATGTTGTCCTTCCTAAACCTTTTTAGTTTTAGGGTAGGGTCATCTATGTGCTGAACTTAGCATTCAGAGGATAGGAAATTAACCTTATATCCAGAATCACATAATTGACTAATGCTAAGAAGGTTTGTACTTGAGATTTTCAACAAGTAATACTTTCTTAATAATAAAATCAGTTTTGAGTTCAATATTACCTATCCCAATTACCTTTAGTTTGTCATTATTTCCAAAGGTAATTGTTCTTAAGTTTTTGTATGTTAATTGAGTGAATTTGGTGTGATTCCCAGACATGTGTTTAGAACAACCTGTTGGCACAACGACGAGGCCGGTGAGAGGGTGCAACGTCTATAAAAAGTAAAACCTTTCCTTTCTTTCCAACCAAGATTAGTAGCAATATCATAATTAAATAGACTGAAATGAACAACTAATTAAAAAGAAAAGAGACAAACAGATTTGACTTGGTTACAACCTAGGTAGTTGTTAATCTTGTTGGTTGCTACTCGGAATATCGTACTGGTTCCCTTGTACAAAAATTTTGTACAAGTCTTGAACCTTTCCTAACAACCCATTGTGTTCTTTAGAAATTAAATTTGGAATCGTAAACAGAACTTAATATTATTGATTCCAAATTCAATTTATCTGTTCTTAATGGTTTAGACTTGGATCGCAAACGATGCTTAACATTATTGATCCAAATCCACCCATGTTACAAATTCAATTAAATATTAATTTCAGAGATCGACTTCCAGGTTAAACATGGCGTGGCACTAGGCCTTCTTGGGTATGGGAGCATCCACCACTTCCTAGACAAAGCCTTTCAACGAAATTTAATATTTAATTTTCTTATAGTAACCCTATGTTCAACCAAAAAAAAAAAAAAATCAAATCACAAGTTCGAAAAACAAAAGAAACACAAAATTGAAAACATAAATTCAATAACCTAGATTCATTAGCCTCTTGTGTTTGGTATTTCAAGATCTAAATAAAAGGATGAACTAGTTATGATGCAGAAACTAATAACTAGTTATACCTTTTATAGCTTATAGACCTCACGATCTTCTGTCGTATTCCTCTTCTTATCTCGGACGTTGTGTGAGCGACGATCTACCAAGATGAGAATTCACCCAAACTTCCTTCTTCTTCTTGCAAGTTTCGGCCACTAAGAGTTTTCTAGAGATGAAGAACTTTTGCCACCAACCAAGCTCCAAGGGATGCTAGGAAACAATGCCTCCTATCTCTTCTTCTTCTCCAAGCAAAATCCGACCACTAAGATCTCTCCAAGAAGATGATGTCGCCGGCCACTTAAGAAGAAGAATAGGGGAAGAGGAAGAAGAGAGGGTCGACCACCACCAAGGAAGAGAGGAATAATAGAAGATATGTTATGAGGTGAGGCACCTCTACCCTCTCTTTTATATTCCTTGGTCTTGGCAAATAAGGAAAGTTTTAATTAAAACTTTCTTAATTTCCTTGCCAATAAAAGGAAAATTTAATTAAAATTTCATTTTCTTGTTTCTATTGGTCGGCCACATCTAATCCTCTAAACAAGAAAAGTTTTAAACATAAAATTAAAACTTCCTAATTTGTTTTCAGAAATTTTTAAAATAAAAATTTCTCTTTAAAAATTCCCTTCATGGTTGGTTATAAAAGGAAACTTTTATAAATTAAAATCTCTCTATTAAAACATGTGTATGATTTCAATAAGGAAAGTTTTCTCTAAAATTAAAATTTTCCTTTCAATCTACAAATAAGGAAAGATATCAAACCTTTCTCTTAATCTTTTGTAGAAACTATAAAAGGAAAGATTTAATTTTAAAACTCTCTTTTAAATTATGAGGATGGTTAAAAAAAAGAAAGTTTTATCAAAAATTAAAATCTTTCTTTTAACTACAAATAAGGAAAGATATCAAATCTTTCTCTTAATCTTTTGTAGAAAGTTATAAAAGGAAAGATTTAAATTTTCAACTCTCTTTTAAAACAATGATTTCCACATAAGGAAACATTTTAAAAATTATTTTTTTTAATTTAATTGTGGTCGGCCACCTAAGCTTGGGTTCAAGCTAGGGCCGACTACCTACTTAACCCATCTAACCTTGGTTTGGCCGACCCTAGCTTGGGCTCCAAGCTAAGCTTGGCCGGCTACCTTAAGGTGGGTAAGAAGGTGGGTATGGGTGAGTATAACACTTTATAATTAAGAGGCTACGACAGGGACCGAGAGGAGGAATTTGTTTTGGTCTCCCGATGAACTTGAGCTTCCCGTGTTCGCCCCGAACACCCAACTCGAGTTCATCAATAATAACTCATACCACTAAAGAGTTATTATTGAACTACCGCACCAATACCATATTACTATATGAGCTCCTTCTTATCATGAGTATATTAATCTCCTTGTGTTTAAGATATAGAATGCCCACTAATTAAATGAGTTACTGACAAATCACTTAATTGATATCTAGCTCCAAGAGTAGTACCACACAACCTCGTCGTCATGTCGGACAGTCCACCTGCAGGGTTTACATGACATTCCTTATGAGCTCCTCTTGGGGACATCATCAACCTCGATTACTAGGACACAGTTTCATTCTATAATCAACAACACACCATATAAATAATACCATTTCCCAACTTATCAGGCCTATTGATTTATCGAACTAAATCACACCCTTTGATAAATTAAAGAAATGAATATTGAGCATATGTGTTTATTATTATATCATGATTAAGAGCACACACTTCCATAATAACAAAGGTCTTGTTCTTTTATGCAGTCAGTATAAAAAGAACTTACCTTAAATGGTCTTGCTCAATACACTCAGAGTGTACTAGTGTGATTTTATAGTCAAGATAAACTAATACCAAATTACACTATGACTATTCCAATGGTTTGTTCCTATCCATCTTAGTCGCGAGCTACTGTTTATAATTTATAAGGAACTGATAACATGATCTTCTATGTGTGACACCACACACCATGTTGTCGATAATATAAATTAATTAAACAACTACACTTAGCATATAAATGTAGACATTTGACCAATGTGATTATTTATTTCAAAATAAATGTTTACAAAAAACTAGACTTTTAGTATACACTCTAACAATCTCCCACTTATATTAAAAGACTATGCTATCATAAACGCTGCCATACATCTGATTCACATTCCTTCAACATGCCGATCAAAAGCTTTCGCCGGAAGGGCCTTAGTGAAAGGATCTGCCAGGTTATCTGCTGATGTAATCTTGGCGACAACAACTTCTCCTCGCTTTACGATGTCTCGTATCAGGTGGTACTTGCGCTCTATGTGTTTACTCGCCTTATGGGCTCGTGGTTCCTTCGAGTTTGCTACTGCACCACTATTATCACAATAAATTGTGATGATTTTGGGCAAATTAGGAATCACATCTAAGTCCATTAGGAAGTTCCTAAGCCATACAGCTTCTTTGGCTGTCTTAGAGGCTGCCACATATTCAGCTTCCATGGTTGAGTCTGAAACACATTTCTACTTAACACTCCTCCATACAATGGCTCTATCTCCTAAAGTAAACACATAGCCTGATGTAGACTTACTATTGTCCCTATCTGATTGGAAGTCAGAATCCGTGTAACCTACAGGGAGCAAATCATCTGCTTGGTAAACCAGCATATAATCTTTAGTCATTCTCAGGTACTTCAATATATGCTTTACAGCAGTCCAATGTCCTTGTCCAGGGTTACTTTGATATATGCTAACCATGCCCACGGTAAAACAGATATCCGATCTCGTGCACAACATAGCATACATTAGGCTTCCGACAGCCAAAGCATAATGAACTGCCTTCATATCCTCTATCTCCTTTGATGTCTTCGGAGACATCTCTTTAGATAAAGCTACTCCATGCCTAAAAGGTATAAAGCCTTTCTTGGAGTCTTGCATGCAAAAACGAGCAAGGATTGTATCGATATATGAAGCTTGGGACAAGCACAACATCCTTTTCTTACGATCCCTTATTACTTTGATCCCAAGAATATGTGTGCATTCTCCTAAGTCCTTCATATCTAATTGCTTGGACAACCATACCCTTACTTCCAACAATACTTTGATATTGTTTCCAACTAACAAAATGTCATCTACATATAGTACAAGAAATACCACCATGTTTCCATCACACTTCTTGTATACACAAGACTCATCCGGACACTGAATAAATCCATATGATTGGATTACTTCATTAAACCGGATGTTCCAAGATCTTGAAGTTTACTTCAGTCCATAAATAGACTGATTTAGCTTGCACACTAGATGCTCTTTGTCTTTTTCAATGAACCCCTCCAGTTGCTTCATATGGATGTTTTCTTCAAGACTTCCATTAAGAAAAGATGTCTTGATATCCATTTGCCAAACCTCATAATTCATATGAGCAGCAATAGATAAGAGTATCCGGATAGACTTAAGCATAACTACTGGTGAAAAGGTTTCCTCATAATCGATTCTCTCTTTCTGAATATACCCCTTCGCAACAAGCCTTGCTTTGAAGGTTTCCACCTTCCCATCTATCCCCCATTTCCTTTTGTAGATCCACTTACATCCAACGGCTTTTACACCATTTGGTGGTTCTATAAGCTCTCATATCTTGTTATAATACATAGATTCTATTTCAGAGTTCATCGCTCTTTGCTAAGATACTGCATCTTTATCTTGGAGTGCTTCGTCATATGTCCGGGGATCAGGTTCATGTTTATCTGGGACCAAGTCCGACGACTCTCCCAAAAACATGAATATTTCAGGTTGCATAACAACCCTCCCACTACGACGAGGCACTGTCTGTTGTTGTGTATCATTTGTGATATGTGTTACAGTTTCTTGTGATATTTCATCTTGCATTGTTGGTACTAAAGTAGGCGTGCTCTCTCACATTTCTTCTAGACCAATTTCACTCATGGGCTTATGGTTCATTACATAATCTTCCTCTAAAAATCGAGCATTGGTGCTAACACTGATATTATGATTTTTAGAATTATAAAACAAACCACCTTTCGTTCCCTTAGGATATCCTACAAACAGACAAACTTCTGTACGTGATTCCAGCTTGTTAGTATCTCCCTTCAGTACATGTGCTGGACTACCCCATATCCGAAAATGACTCAGACTAGGCTTACGCCCATTCCATAATTCCATGGGAGTAAAAGATACTGATTTGGAAGGTACCATATTCAGAATGTACATTGTTGTTTCCAGAGCATTTTCCCAAAATGAATTTGGTAATTCTGAATAACTCATCATTGATCTAACCATTTCCATAAGAGTCCTATTCCTTCGTTCTGCTACACCATTCTGTTGGGGTGTACCAGGTGCAGACAATTGAGATTGAATTCCATCCTTTGATAAGTAATTCCTAAACTCTCCAAAGAGGTATTCGCCACCACGATTAGACCATAGTGTCTTGATACTTTTACCATGATGTTTCTCCACATCAGCCTTGTACTCTTTGAACTTATCAAAGCATTCAGACTTGCGGTGCATCAAGTAAATGTACACATATCTCGAATAGTAATTTATAAAAGAGATAAAATATTCGAAACCACCTCTTGCTTGGATAGACATAGGACCACACAAATCAGAATGAACCAGTTCCAACACATCTTTGGCTCTATACCCCTTGGCCTTAAAAGATCTCTTGGTCATTTTACCTTCCAAGCAAGATTCGCAAGTTGGAAAGTTTTCCAACACTAATGAACCCAAGAGTCCATCAGCTATAAGCCTTTGAATCCTACTCAAGTTAATATGACCAAGCCTTAGATGCCAAAGATATGTTTGGTTCATTTGCGAAGGTTCCTTTCTCATATTAGAATTAGAAGATGTGCTATTAATTTCCATTTGTTGCTTTATTGGAGTTATTAGATTTAGAGTATACAAATTGCCTACTAATGTATCAGAACAGATAATAACCCTATTCTTCTTGATAACTACTTTGTCATCAAAAGAAATAGAATATCCATCCACAAACAGTTTAGAAACTGGAATTAAATTTTTTCTAAAAGTTGGTACATAAAAATAATTTCTCAAAATCAAACTTCTATTCCTATCAAATGATAAGTAAACGTCTCCCACTGCAACAGCCGCCACTTTCGTAGTATTGCCCATGTAGACGGTTATCTCTCCCTCAAATAGTCATCGGGTTTCCTGGAACCCAGCAATATATTGTAGACATGATCAGTGGCTCCTGTATCTACACACCAGGTACTGGTAGATAACACCACTAAACATGTTTCAACTACTAGAGAATAAAATATATCTTTATTGTTCTCTCTCATACGAGGATAGCCCACCTTCCAATGTCCAGTCTGCTTGCAGATGAAGTACTTGCCCTTTGGCTTCTTCACTCCAGCTTTAGGTCCAGTACCTAGAGATCTTTTCACCTTCTTTGCTGAGGCAGCCTATTTCTTCTTCTTCTTACCTTTCGACTTAGAAGTAGAAACATTTTCAGCAAAGTGAATCTAAGAACTATGACGAAATATACCTTCTGCTACCTGAAGTTCTGTCAGAAGTTCCGCCAACGCATAAGCCCTTTTGTTCATGTTATAGTTCAGGCAGAACTGCTCAAAACTTCTGGGCAGCGTTTGGAGAATAATATCAATCTGGGTTTCCCCATCAATTTCAGCTCCAAGGATCTATATTTCATTCAAATAAGTCATCATCTTTAGGATATAATCCCTTATGGGTGTCCCCTCTGACATGGTGGCTGTCATTAATTTTCTCATTGCCTCTTTCCTAGCAGCCCGATTCTGGTGTCCGAAGAGTTCCTTGAGATTGTTCATCATGTCATAGGCAGTTGACAAGTCCTGATGCTGATGTTGCAGTACATTTGACATTGAAGCCAAAATATAACACCGCGCCATCTCATCTGCCTTGACCCATTTCCTATGATGCTCAATCTCCTCTTCACTAGAATCGTCGTTAGGCACATTAGTGCAGACCTCTAACAGTACAAACTTATAGCCTTCAGCACTTAGGACAATGTCCAGGTTTCTTTTCTAATCTATGTAGTTGAGACCAGTAAGTTTGTTTTCTTTCAGTATAATAGCCAGTGGGTTGAAAGTCATCCTAAGAATCACAAAAAACTTTTGGTCAAGACTCTAAATTTAGAATAATATTGATTCCTCAAACAATATTATTTAAATTTACCAACACCTCAAAACACCGTGAATTTTGCATGCCACGTTAGTGTGGACGTATACAAAATCAAACATTTATAAGAGGAGGGTCTTACCCATTAATTTTATTATCTTGTCATCTTAACTTTATGACAAATAAAATTAATAGTTGGTATTCCTTTGGTCACACAAATAATAGCAGTGACTCTGTTGGGGAGGATACTATTAAATGTGACTAAGTGTATACCATTACTTGATACTTAGTCCATTAAATATGATTGTGTCCCTTCAGTTGGAGAAGATCACACGCTCCTAAATAATTTCCTATAAACATCCATAAAGGAAGTTTGATCTAGTGATCTACAAACAAACTCATCCGTTGTGGAGGGAGGCACTCAGAGCCAATACGTAAGTTTGTTGCATCACTTACAAACCAGTAATGGAGACCGGTGTACTCTTCCACAGCCCTTTTGTCCCTCGGATGCACCGAGTCCATCGGCTCCCTTCCTGTGCCATTTTTCTTACTAGCTGTGTCTTCCGCTCAACTTCCTGTACTCTTAAGCTCCTGCACACTTAGACACAGGGATCAAAAACCAAACAGGACCTAACCTAACTTGGTTGATCACATCAAAATAATCACGGGGTCCAACAATTTTTCCCTTTTTGATGTACATCAACCCAAGTTCAAGTTAGGGTAATAACAGACAAGTAGTAATTGCAAGTAAAACATTTTAAGTATAAAGTTTGCAATAAAATAAATTGTAACACTAATTATGATTTATCAAAGTTCAAACCTATAAGATATAGTTAGAAAAATTTTGTCAAAATTCAGATTTTTGATAAAAAATCCTAACTCCCCCTACTTCCCCTAAACTTGTACCTATTTCTCCCCCTTTGATCATATCAAAAAAATAAGGTAAAAATATGGGAATTTAAGTTTTTTTTTAAAAAAAAACAAGTAAACAAAATTTTAAAATAATTTCTAGTTTATGGATTTTTCCAAAAATTGACAAACATTGAAAGCAATTATCTTAATTTCACAAGCTTATCAGTTTGTCAATTAAATATTTAATTCAATAATCGACTTCCAGGCTATGGCGAGGCACTAGACCTTCTTAGTTATTGGATCATCAACCACTTCTAGACAAACCCTTTTAAAGAATTTAAACATTTAATCTTTTCTGAAAGCCTTAGAAAAGTGTTTTAAGCTAAGTAAGACTTTGGAACCCAATATAGGTTCCTTCCTATTGGGTTAATTAAGAATTGGGGGGGGGGGGGGGGTACATATTCTCTGAAAAATTTTCTAAGTTGACCTTGGTGATGTCTAATATACCAATTTAATTTACCATAAATTCTAAGTTTTGATTTTTGAAAGTTATTCAACCATGCATAGTCATTTTTCAATTTTTTGATTTCTATTTTCAATTTTTTATTTTCTAATTTTAGATTATCATACAATTGTAGAGGACATGCTTTTGCTAAATTCAATTTCAATTATTTGCTAAATTCCTTTTCTTGTTTAACTAGATCTTTAGTAAGACTTTTAATAAATTTAAAGGACTGTTTGGGAGATAGAGAACGTACCTCACTTACCTCAATTTCTGATGCTCCCCCTTCATCGCTATTTTCTTTCGATGATCCTCCCCTTTCATCAATGCTCATCTCTGAGCTAGTCTCATCTTTTTCTTGATGGATTGTCGTTAGGGCTAGTCCGGCGTATGCTTCAATTTCAGATTCGGAGGATGACGACTCGTCCCACGTGGCTTTGAGGTTATGTTTAGATCGAGCTGGCTTCTTTTTCTTTTCTTTGCCTTTGTTCTTCAATTTTGGGCAGCCATCTTTGATGTGTCCTTCTTCGTTGCAATTGTAACATCGGACCTTCCTTTTGTTTTAGTAATCCCTCTTTGTCTATGATTTAAATTTATTAGACTTAATAAATTTATTGAACTTTCTTACCATTAAGGCTACTTCGTGATCATTAATTGATTCTACGGAGTCTGAATCGTTGGTTCTTGCTTTTAGGGCAACGTTCTGACTTAGTCCTTTCCTTTGTCCTGTGCACCAAGATTCGTGTAATTCAAAAGTAGAGAGAAGACTTTCTAAAGCACTTATCTCGAGATCCTTGGATATATAGTAGGAGTCTACTATAGTTGTCCATTCGGGTGTTCTTGTGAACGCATTTAAGGCATACCTTTGTGCGCCCCAATTCATTACTGGTTCTCCAAGGTTTGTTAGTCCAGTGATCAACTCCTTGATTCTTCCGTGTAGTTGTGCTACTAACTCTCCTTCTTCCATCCAGAAGTTTGTCAGTTGATTCCGGAGCACGTCCCATCTCACAAGCTTTGTTTCAGAAGTTCCTTCGTGCAGTTCTAGGAACTTCTCCCAAAGTTTCTTTGCTGAGTCGTAGCTGCCGATTCGATTGACCTCCTGGAGTGGAAGAATGTTGAGCAGATGGAATTCTGCTTTACCATTCACCACGAAGTCAGCTTGCTCCTTCGTCCACTGATATTCTTCTTTGTCTTTTGGAATTGTAATACCATATTTCATGTTAAAAGAATTTCGAAATCTATTTTGAAGAATACCTCCATTCGGTGTTTCCATTGTGTGAAGTCTCTCTCGAACTTTGGTGGATGAATGCTTGTACCGGCCATCATCTTGATCTTGATGCTTCAGTCGACAGTTAGTCCTTATGAGGCGGTTGGACTCTGATACCACTTGTTGGCGCAGCGGCGGGGCCAGTGAGAGGGCCCAACGTCTATAAAAAGTAAAACCTTTCCTTTCTTTCCAACCAAGATTAGTAACAATATCACAATTAAAATAGACTGAAATGAACAACTAATTAAAAAGAAAAGAGACAAACAGATTTGACTTGGTTACAACCTAGGTAGTTGTTAATCCAAGGCGGTTGCAAAGCTCTACTAGAAATATCTCCTTCTCTATAGGTGGAGAAGTCTCTTACACTCTTTGAAAAGCTCAGACAATCTCTAAGAAATGATTACAGTAGTTATTCTCAAGTTATTGTATCTTTTCTACGTCCAGGGGTCCTTTTATAGCCTCTGAAAAATCTTATCTATTGCTTGAGGACGCCTCCAAGGGGCTTGGAGGGCGCTTCCAGTAAGGCAACGGATAAAGCTTTATCCGCTACCAAACGGTAACAAACACTGGGTCGAGGGCACCCTCAATAAGCATGGAGGGTGCCCTCTATCTATCATGGAGGGCACCCTCTATATCATGGAGGGTGCCCCCTATATCATGGAGGGCACCCTCTAGACATCATGGAGAGCGCCCTCTATATCATAGAGGGTGCCCTCTATTGTTGGGGTTGCAAGGTTGCAAACATAGTCCCATATTGAAAACACATTGAAAAGATCATGGATTTATAAGAAAAAGATATCTCCATTGGCATGAGGCCTTTTGGGTAGAGCCCAAGAGCAAAACCATGAGGGCTTAGGCCCAAAGTGGACAATATCATGTCATTATGGAGATATCTAAATTCTTTTCGATCCTACAATTAGTATCAGAGCCCGGACTGCCAGAAAGTTTAACCGCCGACTGTGCACAAGAGCTATGGTCTGATTGAACCATGTGAGTACAATATTGACCTCGAACAAAGAAAGTGGGGGCTCCTATGTTCGGATCAAGAGGACCAGACACCAGGCAGGAAGTCCTAGTAGGTCGGATGGACCGAGGGGCAGGAAGTCCTAGTTGCGGCTAGGCAAGGAAGTCCTAGTAGGTCGAGTAGACCGAGGGGCAGGAAGACCTGGTGGGTCGAGGATCGGACGTGGGAAGCCCATGGTCCTTTGTTTGAGGGGGGGATTGTTGGGGTTGCAAGGTTGCAAACATAGTCCCATATTGAAAACACATTGAAAAGATCATGGATTTATAAGAAAAAGATATCTCCATTGGCATGAGGCCTTTTGGGTAGAGCCCAAGAGCAAAACCATGAGGGCTTAGGCCCAAAGTGGACAATATCATATCATTGTGGAGATATCTAAATTCTTTTCGATCCTACATACCTGTAGCGTCTAAATAGCTCCAACTTTCATTTGGATCTTCCACTGCTTCGTTCGCTTGGGTGATTGTGGTCAACCGAAATAAGGCTCACCTGAACCCAATTTTCTACCTTCTCCTCAAGCAGGCTTCCGCTCCAGCTTCTTGTCTCTCAAACATCGCGTACGTTCTTCTCATCCACCGGTGTACTCTTCCGCAGCCCTTTCGTCCCTTGGATGCATCGAGCCGGTCAGCTCCCTTCTCGTGTCATCCTTCTCGCTAGCTGCGTCTTTCGCTCAACTTCCTGTGCTCCTAAGATCCTGCACACTTAGACACAGGGATCAAAAACCAAACAGGACTTAACCTAACTTGATTGATCATATCGAAAAAACCACGGGGTCCAACACAACCACTGTCTAATCCATTTGGTTTCCTACAACCAAATTAAATTTGATTTGAGATTCGATTAGGGTGGAAAACCTAAGTTTAACTTTAAGTTTTAAACTTTTAAATTAATTTTAATTTTAATTTTTAATTTTAATGTTAATTTTTAGGTTTAATGTTTTAATTTTAAATTTTAGTTTTAATTTTAATTTTAATTTTTAAGTTTAATGTTTAATTTTAAATTTTAGTTTTACTTTTAATTTTTAAGTTTTAAGTTTAATGTTTAATTTTAAATTTATATTTATATTTTTAAATTTTATTTTAAAATCCTTAGTCATCTCACCCGATCTACGTTTTAATCAAGGAATCCTATAATTTAATGAGATGAGTTAAGTTTAATTTCAGGGGTTGATTTAACTTTGTGTTAGATTCTGGTTTAGCTTTGGGTTCAATAAACAAGCATTCTTTGGATAAACTTCTGGCTATGGTGAGTCACCTGGATATCATTGGAGTAACCATGTTGTCGAGGTTTTTCAAATAGTCTTATCCACTGAACTTAGTACAAAACCTTGGTCTAACTAGTTAGGATCTATAAGGGGTAGCTTCTGTTAGTCCTACTAAGCCAAATACATCAGGTCGAAGTTATATCTTCCTAGACATGTATAGACAGAGTTTCCTTAACTTACTATCATCAAAAACTTCACAAGTACCGTTGATCAAGTTAAACTATTGTCTCTATTTTAGCTAGTCCTAATTAGTCAACCGGGTAAATTATTATTTTGGAGGTGCCAACTAATTTGGAGCCTCCCCCTGAATTATTAAATCTTTTGGGTTAAGTTTTGGGTTTACATCAATTAATTTTACAGTAGTAGTATACTCGGTTGTAGCTTGTGTTTATATTGTATTCATTTAAGTTTTTAAATGATTTAAGGTTTTTCTTTTGTTTTGTGCTTATTTTTAAAGATTTAACTTTAGAGTTTAAAGAAGAGTCTTTTGATTTATATAATAAATTTTATCTTTAGGTATATAATATTGATTGAGTCCTACTTACGTAATTAGACACACTTTCGGAACCCAAGATTTACTTTATTTTTTATTTTAGTTAACTAAAGATATAAAGGATTTGTTGGTTGAGCTGAGCTTATATCCGAGTCCGGACTTGTTGTGCATAGCTCTTTGTGATCTAAGTATCACGTCAAGGTACTTGGATCTAGTTATGAATTTTTCAAGTAATTCTTTTAGTTTAACTATTTTATTTTTCAGTATGAAATTATCCTCCTCAAGTTTTGCAACTTGAGTTGGAATTTCAGTTTGAATTGGTTCAGTTGTTGAGTTTAGTTGTTCATTAAGTGATTTATTTTCTTTACTTAGATTGCTTATTTGATTTTCATAAGTAGTTAATTTCCTATTTAAGCATGCAATGATTTTAAAGAACTTTTTATTTAAACTAAAATATACCTTATCGGAACCTTCAGAAATAAGTGCAGACTCGTGACTCGATTTGGGTTCGGACCTGTCTTCTAATTCACTTCCTGATTTTGGTTCGTACGCCATCAGTGCAAGGTAGTTGGAGTGCTTCAGTTCTTCGCTGTCTGAATCTTCCCCTGACGATTCATCCCACGTTTCTTTAAGAGTATTTTTCTTTTTTAGATTCAGGCAGTCGATCTTGTAGTGCCCCTTTTTGCTGCATCCAAAATAGGTCACATTCTTGTTGTTAGGGTTGGAGGTGGAGTTGATCTTCTGCAAGTCCTTGTTGGTGAACTTCTTCTTTCTCCTGGTGAACATTTTTCTTACCATGTTCATCAGGTGTTCTTCATCATCAGAGTCTAGGTCAGACTCAACTTCAGGTTCAGGTTTAGGTTTGGTTCTAGACTTTCCTTTTGACAAAAAGAGCAACACCTTTCTCGGCCTGCTTTGAGTTAGTCTATTCATAGAGTTCAAGTTCATAAAATAATTCATCTAATTTTAATTTAGATAGGTTCTTCAAAATTTTATAGGCATCTACGATGGATGCCCACAGTGTATTTCGAGGAAACGTGTTTAGGGCATACCTTATCAGGTCGCAGTTCTCCATCTGGTGGTCAATGGTGTGGAGTCCATTGAGAATGCCCTTTATTCTTGCATGAAGTTGACTTGCAGATTCTTCTTCCTGCATTTTTATGTTAAATAGTTTATTTAAATAAAGATCCCTTTTACCTTAGCATTGTTGTTTCCCTCGTGCAATTCGATGAATTTATCCCACAGCTGCTTCGCATTTTCGTGTGGGCCGACGCGATTCAGTTCTTCCTTTGTTAGCTCGCACTGGAGTGTGTTGAGAGCCTTGAAGACGATTTGAGTTTTTTTCTTCATTTCCGGATTCCAATGTTCCAGGTCCATTGGAATTCCGGCGTTGTCGACGGGAGCTTTGTAGCCTCTGGTGATGTTGAACCATTGGTCGTAGTTGTTGGTGCAACCTTAGGTCAAGGTTGACCTGGTTGACCTGACTCGAGTTGACCTGACTCGAGTTGTATTTTGATGTTTGACTTAGGAAGATTGTCGGTGCAACCTTAGGTCAAGGTTGACCTAGTTGAGTTGCATGTTGATGTTTGACACTCGTGGAAGAGTTGTATTCTTGATATGGGACAAGAATAGATGTTTGGGAGATTATTGGGGCAACCGTAGGTCAAGGTTGACCTGGTTGACCTGATTCGGGAAAAAGTCCAAGTATGGAGACTTGGCAACCAAAAAGTCCAAGCAGGGAGCTTGGCACTAGAAAAGTCCAAGTATGGAGACTTGGCACTGGAAAAGTCCAAGCAGGGAGCTTGGCACTGGAAAAGTCCAAGTATGGAGACTTGGCACGGAAAAGTCCTAACTGGGATGTTAGGCAGTGTGGAAAGTCCTGGTGAGTGAAGCCAGGTAGTGGGAAAGTCCTAACTGGGATGTTAGGCAGTGTGGAAAGTCCTGGTGAGTGAAGCCAGGCAGTGGGAAAGTCCTAACTGGGATGTTAGGCAGTTGGAAAGTCCTAGTGAGTGAAGTCAGGCAGTGGGAAAGTCCTAACTGGGATGTTAGGCAGTTGGAAAGTTCTGGTGAGTGAAGCCAGGCAGTGAGAAAGTCCTGGTGATGTGAAGCCAGTGTGAAAACCCTAGTGAGTGAAGCTAGGTGAAAGTCCTGGTGAGTGAAGCCGGGCAAGGGAAAATCCAGATGGATCAAGGGTGATCGGACATCTGGTGATGGGAAGTCCAAGTAGGTCATAGGAGTGACCGGATACTTGGCATGAAGAGGAAAGTCCAAGTGGGTCAAAGGGATTGACCGGACACTGGGTGGGGAGTCTTAGCAGGTCAAGGGAGTGACCGGATGTTAAGCATGATGTACCAATAGGTCAAGGTTGACCGGATATTGGTTTGGAAGGTTTGGGACTTGGTTTGGGCAAAAATCAAGCTCTGGATCGGTCTGCAGACCGATCCAGTGATACGTTTGTGTATCTGATCGATCTGGTGACCGATCAGATGACAAACAAAAGGTGATCATCGGTTCTGTGAGCTTACTGATCGGTCTGGGGACCGATCAGCATGAAGCCTGATCGGTCTCCACGACCGATCAGAGATCACTGACCGATGGGATGTGGATCGATCAGACTGCAGGTTGATCGGTCCGAGGACCGATCAGAAAACAGTCAGTGCAACTTTCTGCGAAGCATTCTGATCGGTCTAGGGACCGATCAGCCAGAGCCTGATCGGTCCCGAGACCGATCGGAAGATCTGGACCGATCAGGGTGGAGCCTGATCGGTCCACGACTCGACCGTTGAGTCACAACGGGTCGCTCCGTCTTCTCCGCTGGCTTCTGTTTTCGCTGTGCAGGCTCGCAGGTTATAAAAGGAGATCAAGGCTTTGGTGCAACTTCTTCTTCTTCCTGATTACTGCGATTAGAGCTTTGCTGAGCTCTCATTGTGCTGAAGCTCTGCGTGAGTTTCCTGCTGGTTTTCTAGCTGAGTTTGGATCCTAGAAGCTGCTGTTTCATCTGGGTTCCAATCGACAACAAGAGGCAAGCAAGTGTTTTTACATTCCTGTTGTTCTTGTGTTCTGGTTCTTCTTGTACTCCTTATTGCTGTTGCAAAGATTGTGGTGAGGTTTCTCCACCCCGAAGGAGTTTATATTAGCCGGTTCTCCGGGGACTCATCCACCAACGGATTGATAGGGCTCGTCCACCTTACGGACACGCCGAGGAGTAGGAGCATCATCTCCGAACCTCGTACATCGCTGTGTTAAGGTTTGATATTCTTCTTTTCGTTTCTAGTTTATTTTTCCGCTGCGCTAACGAATTGTAGGAAGAAACGAGTGATTTGGGGCGGCTATTCACACCCCCCCTCTCTAGTCGAGTACGTAGGATCCTAACAGTAGTCAGTTTTAAGGTAGACTTCCATCCACTTCTTCCAATATGGGAAGTCGTCTCTGTTGGGGTTGCAAGGTTGCAAACATAGTCCCACATTGAAAACACATGGGAAAGATCATGAGTTTATAAGAGAAAGATATCTCCATTGGCATGAGGCATTTTGGGTAGAGTCCAAGAGTAAAACCATGAAGGTTTAGGCCCAAAGTGGATAATATCATACAATTGTGAAGATATCTAAATTTCTTATGATCCAACAGTCTCCATTGAAGAGTGGGAGGCGTACGGTGCTATACCCTTCAAGTTGTGTCATTTAAGTGCTGAAAAAAACTAAAGAAGGTACCAAGACTTTGTCTTGAATTAGTAGAGTTTGAGATATATATAAAATATAAAAAAATTGAGTGGTATTGCACCAATCTCAAATTAAAACTGAAAAAAAATATTATCTGAATAGGTAAAGTTTTACCAATTCAAATGGAATGCAAAAAAACAAAGAAATCTAAAAACGATTCCCCCGGCTTGATTGGTGGTTGCACCAAATCAGAGCAAAACCTGCTCTGATACCACTTGTTGGATCGATCGCACGTGAGAGGGGGGTGGGGTGAATCACGTGGTTTTTTAAAACTCGTCTTTTCGGTTTTGAATCAAAGTAAAGTACGCAGCGGAAAGTTAAAGACAAAAACCAACACCAGAAGACACGAGTGGTTTACTTGGTTCAGAACCTTCGGCGACTCCTACTCCAAGACCCAGGTCCCGTGGATCTATCGACGGATAATTCACTAAAGGCCTGGCCTCTTCCGGTACCTCTGGAAGAGGAAATTGAGTACAAAGGAAGTTAGAACAAGTGCAACACACTGCACTTGTCCTTTTGTAGCAATCAAGTATACAAGTAAAAAGTTACTTACTTTAGCAATAGAAGTAGGGCCACTCGTGTGTAGGTGTTAGACTGCCTGCCGTGATTAGAAGTTCTCGAAACAGTTGTCGGGTGCAGCAGCTTCACAACAAAATTGTAGCAGAAGCCTGGAGCAGTCAGAAGTTCAATCGGATGTGCAGTAGCTCGTATAGGCATTGTGTTCCAATGCCTTCTCGGGATAGCCTTATAAAAGGCATGGAAGGCGCCTCCAATGAGGCAAGTTCGATCCCGAATAATTCGACACTTATCCATGACTTCGGTTAAAATTTATCCTGCGGAAGGCGCCTTCCATAGCCATGGAAGGCACCTTCTATGAATAGTACGAAGACACCTTCCATCAAGCTTGAAGGCGCATTCGGATATTATTCATTCGAGGGAAAAATGTGCTCCTTTGTCCTGCAAATTGACATTAGTCCAATAAACAAAATAAGAACATGCAAGACAAATGTTAGTACAATAATAATGAGTAGTATTAATTAGTTCTTGTCCTCTCTGGACTAGGAACTAGTCAAGGTCTCAATTTAGGGATCCCAAATAGACTTAAACTGGATTGACGCCTACTATCCCTTCAACCAGGGTGCGTCGTTACTTGGTCACTCTCCTCCAGTGACTTACCTTAATTTACCAGTTTGCCAGACATCCGGTCAGCTCGTCGACATGTTTGGACTTCATGCCAGCTGTCTGGTTGACCCGTTGACCTAACTGGACTTCTTGCCAGATATTCGGTATGTCCGTTGACCTAGCTGGACTTAGTACCAGCTATCCGGTCAACCCGTTGAGCTAGCTGGACTTCGTACCAACTATCCGGTCGGCTCGTTGACCTAGCAGGATTTCCTACATACTTAATCAAGTGGTTAGATCACAACAAAACCTAACTTAATTTACTTGTCATTCATCAAAACCTGAGTTAGACCGTTAGTGCAAACTGCACCAACAGTGTTGTCCAATGCCATACCTGAGATTTTAATGGCCTGAGTCAAGCTTCAATAAAAAGGGCCCCTTATAATATTTTATTGTTATTTTTACTTAAAAATCATCGACACTTCAAAATATGATCCTTTTTTCAACTTGCAATCAAATTTTTTTAGTGAGCCTACAAAATGTACAATAAAATAAAAAGTTGAATAACATAAATATTTTAAAATATAATAAAAAAATTAAATGTTACCCGTAATTATTTAATACAATATGTCCTATTTTCGTTTTAGTTATAAAAGTACAATACATATTGTTGTCGTTTTTTAGTGAGTCTGTAACATGTAAAGTAAAATATAGAGTTAAATAACATTTAATATTATAAAAATATAATCAAATAAAAAGATAAATATTACTAATAATCATTTGAACACAACATGTCTTGTTGTTTTGGCTATAAAAATATCAATTAAGCTTGTCTAATCAAGATGTTCACCTATTTTCTTTTCAATAGACAATATCACCAATCTATTTAACCTTTCTGGTAAGATGGTTGATCGAAGATATATTTTAATTAACTCCAATTTGGAAAAGCCCATTTCCTAGATGCCACTGTAACTGACTAATTATAGTCAATTCTTATTGCATTCAGTAGCTAATCTTGGTAGCCAATCCTTTGTAAGACATTGAGTCAAATTATGTCAATTCTTGTAGCATTCAATGGCTAATTGTATTCATGTTGTTGTGATTTATAACCAACTTACAATGAAAGCAAAATATTCTATCTAATGAAGATGAATAAACTAGCCATTTTCTATCCTTTTTTCCTCTATTTTATAGTATCCATTCATAATGCAATGTATTAAATGTCTAATAGCTTTATCTTTAGGAAACAAGATATCATTAATTTTAGTTGGACCCCTTTGCCACTAAATAATCTCTTAAATCTTTATCATTTATGTTTTCCATTTTGCAAGATCATCAATATTCAAATGTGAAGGAATCTTTGGTCTATAGTTTTAGGTTGAACATCAAAAATATTATCATTATTTTCTTCATCTCATTTATAATTTTTTGGTTAACATCTATCATGTTTTCTATCTTCTGTTTTGATATTAAAGTATTTATTATTTTGAATGAGTAGCCTCTTCTCTATTTTATAGGCATGATTATATAGAATACCTAAAAAATTATTTAAAAAAATATGTTCCAACTAAGAAATAAGAATATATTATAATAAATAAATAAATAATAAAAGGGGAAAAGAGAAACCATTTAAAGGATAAAAAGCAAAAGAAAAGAAAGCTAAAGAAAGATAAGAAACAAAAAAACACATTTAGGGTAGAAAAAAAAAGAGAATTACTCGAGGGTTTTCGTCGTCATGTGTAATTTGGGAAAAAACTGTACGTCCTCGACTGCACTGGATTGGTTCACTTCACTTCCATTGTAGGTTCCGAATAATATAAGGACAATAAGCGTTCGTAAAAAAATTCATCCAAATCAAAAAAGCTCAATTTGTAGTGTGAGGTAGAGGCAACTTTGTGAGGGATCTGATCTATCAAAAGCATATCTAATTAGAAGTAAAGAAACATTCATGAGCAATCATTCAATCCATCAAAGAGGGAACAACAGAAAACTCTAGTTTCTAGGTGAAATTGGAAGGAAGCGATACCAATACAAAAGCTTGATAGATCAAATAAAAACTTATCAAATATAAGATGAATCAGAGAGGTTGCTATCACCAGCAGTGTAGGAGACAAGCACGGAAGCACCCTTGAAGAGGAGCTCACGACGAAATTAGGATGATGAGGATCTGTACTTCACTAACTCTGTTTTATTCATATTAAAATTTTAATATTAAATGACATAATAAATTTTAAAATTTTGGGCCCTCTAGAAAGTGGGCTTGAGACGAGCACCTCTTTCTATCTAAAAGTTAGATTGTCCGGGCCTGATTGTGTCAATAGCAACTCAACTCATTTGAAGATCTAGTCAAGATGAAGCAGCAAGTACGCGAAGTGGACAATCTAACTTTTACTTCACGTGTATCATTTGAGATCACGCTAAACATTGTAATTATTGTAGACTTGAACATTGTGCCTAACAATCCGCACAAGGTTAGCTGGAGTGGTTAGTGCGTAGAAATTTGTCACTTGAGAGCATGGGTTCGAACCTCGAGGTAGTCAGGGCATAATTCCTTGGTCCTTGTGTATCTCTTCCCATTGCGCACTAACTTCTCTAGTTATCATTATTTACCTCCTTCGTGTTGGTCCTGGAGTAAGATGACGGAGATGTTGAGGATGAATGAATCACCTTTTTACCACTAACTAAATTGTCTCTCTCGTATAGTCAATTTGACAATGACTATAAACTAATCCTATGATTTATATTCTTTCATATAATCTCTAACGTCTAGAACGAGCTTAATAACCTTTTCCCTACAGCAACTGATTTGTCTTTTGTGCAAATGAACATGTATTCACCATCAATTTGTATGGCATTGCCTCTAGTTGCATTATTTTGGTTACTGCAAGTTGTACAAATCTAGTGCAGCTCCTCTCAAGTCACAAACATTTGCAGGAATCATCCGTTTCCAGGTTCGTTCCACCGGGTGCCCTTACGGGCAGTGTTTGATTTTTGTTTATTATTTATTTTTTTTAGTTTACGGGTATATTATTTAGGATTATCTTATAATTTAAGGGTTGAGTTCTAGTATTAAATAAAAAAAATTAAAATAAAAAAATAGGTACTTACTAGGTATGTTAGATAACGGATTCGACAGAGCTATGTCGTTCTTGTGAACATTTTTTTTTAGTTTAGAAAAAATGTTTATATTTAATACTAACTCAATCTCTAAACCTTATGATAAATTCTTAAATGATATACGTGTGAGTACAAAAAAAAAAAAAAAAATCAAACACTGCCCTTACAAGTAGGATCGAACGAATTTTAAATGTCACAGAGCTTGTGTTATAATTTGTTGAATTGGTGTGGTGTAGAAAATGTTGAAAGGTTACAAAAAAAAATTAATTGAGAATGCCAAATTGTTGAGTTCTGTTGCTAACCAGCTTACCCTCATGGCATGCTTCTAAGTTGTGACAAACTCTACAATTCCAGCAAACATGGTGAAGACTCATGCTCAATGTGATAACCATGCTTGTCTAATTTAAATTTGTTCAAATTAAATTGTGACACATTTTCCGTAGAAATGTCAATCGGGTAATCCACAATTAGGCATGGTTCAAACCATGTCATATACGACCCAATAAGTCCACAGGCTTGTGCTGGTAATGAGTTTCCTGCCAGTGAGTTATGCCCTACTCAACATAAAGTTGGGTCAAGGGCAACACATGAATCTACCCACACGTTAAAATTAGTTCACAATTTTTTAAAAAATAAATAATTTTATTAATTAATTTAAAATTTGTAATTAGTTATCATTTCACCCTATTTTAATTTTATAATTATTTTCTATATTGTTACAATTAAATTCGGACTGTTAGGCATGCCCAGTTAGAGCTCGTCTGCATTTGTGGCAGGACTGGCACGATCAAGTGGCGTCAAATTGTTAGGGGCACAACCCACTGCTGCTACCCTACTTAAACAATCGTCATCCATAAGCATCACATGCTATTGCTTCTAGAAATGACTTCGCATCTATCATGGAACTCTGCGATATATATTATATAATACCAGAGATGACTCCAATCCACCATGGATCCAAATTCCTTGGATCGAGGTGATTTAGCATCCTTCATGATAATTCTTAATTGTAGGTGATCCATCTATGGGCATAAAGACGCACCAATGCCATGAAAAACGTTTCGAACATAAGGACTAATTAAAGGGGTTTGACTTTTCGTCACTACCATGAGTGCCTCATGAATGTTGCTGTGTATCTTCCATGAGCACCGAGTTTGGTATTGAGCTCTCAAAAATTATTTAAAAAACATATAGAAAGCCATGCTTTCTAGCGCCGAACACAACAGTCGTTGCAGAAAGAAAGGAAGAGATAAATCGCCAAATACTCGAGCGTTATTAGTGGCTTGGTCCACTACACTTGTTCTATGTTATCACGGTAGGAGCAGATCGCCCAGTGAATTCTTCCATCTTTGATAGTTTAATGGCCACCTCTACCTGCAACACCAACAGCGTCCGACTCATTATTTGCTTAAGTTCCACGAATGAATTAGGAAAAGGAAAAAACTGCAGCACTTTACTCACTAGTGGAGATAGTGCTTCTTGAGAGTCCCTTCCTGTTTTTGTTGAATCATTCTCGTACTGCTCGATGTAGACTCGGATAGTAGCACCCACAGAACCAGTCCCTGATAGCCGGTATACCTACAATTCACGTCAGATGCAAAAAGATGATACGGTTAACTCGTACCATTGAGAAAGACAACACGCTTTCAATTTTAATTGTGCCATACAACAAAAGGCCTTGCACTTCTATTCTACAGAGTTGATGAAATTTAGTAAAATTATAACAAAAAAAAATGAGAACATTCTATGCGAGGAGCTCTTTAAGGCCTGGGTCAGAATATAAAAGCACTCATATAGTAGGTGTTTTAACATACCAGACGTGAACCGTCAGCAAAGAGGAATCGGATGCCTTGATGTTTTGAGATGGAGCCATCGACAGGATCTTTGTATTCAAACTCATCAGCTTGAGCAGCATCTGAAACATCTGATCTTATCTCCTTTATTACCCTAAACAAAACAAGAAACACATGCTTAACGAAATTAAGCGCACATGATTGCTTCCTTTAGAACCGTCCAAAATGAACTATTGATAACCAGTACTACTCTGCTAAACCACATTCCAGTTACGTCTGAAGAGGGCTTCTGAAAAACAGAGAAGAACAAATAAGAGAGCGGCAAATTTAAAAGAGTACGAGGGTTTTGATTCCTAACTACCTTGCAGACAATTGTTTTGGCTAACTTAAAACTAGGTTTCTCTTTTTTGGGTGATCATTCTAGTTAGAAGTCAGTGCACCTTATGTAATCGATTTCATCAACGGTTCAAAAGTCTCAGGCAAATCATCATCCAAAACTTTTCTCCTTCATACGACTTTAAATTGGACATGAGATAGACATGAGATATAATTGGCAAGTGTTCGCTACATACATTGAGCACAAATTAGATAACAAAAAAAAAACAACCAGATGAACTGAAAATAGAACTCTTGTTTGTTCTCATATGGCTGAAAATACAAGAAAACAAAGGTTAGAATCCTCCTGACTCTGAAACTTCCAATTAAAATTTCAGAAAGGAAGAAAGAAGATATAATTTAGACAATACCAAGATCTAGGCATAGGTCTATAGCAAAATAAAATGTCATTAGGTTTGCATTCAAGAAAACAATGATAGGAAATAGCATGATATCTGAATGCTGCAGAAAAAATAAAGTAGCATTACTTGTTAAGATTAGGAAGTGATGCTTGAAGGTTCACCAAATGTGCCATAAGTGCCTTAGCTCCTCCAGCATCAACATTCTTTACCAAAAAACAACATTAAACAAGGGCAATCCGTCACCGAAAAAGAATTTGGCAATATTTGATTCTCCATAGTACCAAGTTTTGCTTGAAACAGCCCGTACCTCATAGTCGTAACGAGTATAATAGTGACGCCCATAAGTGGCCCAATGCCCACGAACTATATCCTCAACAGTTATCAGCTTTTTCCCATCTAGATTGTCCTTGTTTTTAAAAGCAAGAATTGAAAGCCAAGCTAAAACAGCCCAAATTCCATCCTTCTCACGAATATGATCAGAGCCTGCCAGAAAAGGCCATCAAAAACAGTGTTTGTAAACCCAGTCCAGACCATGGAGTTAATTTTCTTTTTTAAAGGGAAAAACCAGGTTAAAAAAAACAATAACCAGGAAAACCACTTCTATTCAAATCTAATTTGAACCAAAATATGATAGGTTTACTTGTGATGTATAATTTTTTAAAATCAAGATTGAATATTTACTACTGCATGTTAAAAAATAATCTTGTTTAGGCCATCATAATATATTTGTATTTTATGATGATATACTAGAACAAATGGAAATCTTGTTTAGATATTATTTTATTGAACATAAGTTTTCATATCTTCAAGTAGGTTTATCTTTATTTTAATATTTTGCTAAATTTATATAAAATACGTTGTGTCAAAAACAAATCATATTTAAGATGTCAGTTTTAAAGCCAACAGGGTCTGACCAATTCAACTAATTGAACCCATAGTCATGTTCTCTAATATGTTGGACTCTGCATCTTACCCCTCCATATCTATGTCACATGATGACAATCCAAGTTAAACTCCACACCCATGTCAAGTACATATATCCAAATTTGAGTAACATAGGCATGTAAACTCCAGTTTGAGTTCGATCTCCAGATGGATGCATAATTATGCATTGGAGTGTGAACAAGGACAATGATTGATCAGCATTTCTCAATAAAAATCCACTCAAAGAAATGACCACTGATCCCCCCTTGAAGATGTACCAAGTTTGCCCCAATAAACATGATATACATGACAACAATATGTTGTGTTTGAAAGCTAGCTAGCAGTTTTTTATTACAAGAATAATGGAAAGACAGCCTACATTTTACAACCAAAATGCATAGAGGGAATAAAAGGATTTAACAAACCTGTCCCAAAGCTCTCTTCACCACAAATTGAACACATTCCAGCATCCATCAAGTTGCCAAAAAATTTCCATCCAGTAGGTACCTGAAATATGCCAGCTTATGTTTTAACTCTTTTTCACAAAAACTTTGATTTCCATGAAATACCCACCTCAAAAAATCTGAGTTTCAGATTCTGTGCCACTACATCAAGAGCAGCAGATGTAGGCATACTCCTGAAGACCAGATGAGCAAAGTTAGCAGTGAAGACTAAGGACTCGAAAAAGTTGCTAAATATGTGAAATTGTGTGTATCATATGTGATCAATACATCACAGGATATTGTGGCCAAAAAGAATTTTGGTGTTGCATTTTAATTCAGTAATATAAAATTTCAATATTTTACTCAGCTGTCTCAGCTTGCAGTAATCATACTTTCAGCATCAGAATAAAATAGCAAAAAAGACAGATACCGCAGCTGATTATTGCACATGAAAAGAACTTCATTACCTGGCCACCCCTTTCAAACCAGAGGTAAAGTATGGTATAGCATCGACTGCATTGGCAGCAATTATAGCAACAGAGTCTGATGGAGTGACAAAAAACCTAGTGATGCAGGATAAGAACTCTGGATCATCCCCATAGTAGGTTTGCCAATCTTATCTATTGAAACCCAAAATACCTTTTACCAAGGACCATGTTTCTATCAGCATCACCATCAGCAGCTGCACCAAACTCAGGTGGTTCATCTTTAGAGCTTGATTTTCCCAATCCCATTCTTTCAACCAATTCTTTTGCATAGGTCAAGTTAGGATCTGGATGCCCACCTCCAAAGTCTTCCTATTTAACAATGATCAATGCTTAATAGAATATAAGTGCATAATCTCAGATTATAAAGTAAGAGATATCACTAAAGAGAAATCAAGAAACCTTAGGCGTGCAATTTAAAAGTGAAGATTCATTTGCACCAAGTTCATCAATGAAAATACGTTTTGCATAAATCCCAGCGACACCATGGAGTGCATCATAGCTGAAAACAGTAGATAACCAAAGTAAGATAAGCAGTGCAAAATCAAAGATACCAGCAAAGAAGTTAAACTACATACCAGAATGTGAACTTTGGACTCACAAGCAGCTTTTGAATAGACTGGAAGTCAAAAATGGACCTGAAGATAATACATGAATGTAATATATGGAAAATAAAATATTTCAAATTATTTAAAGATATTCCCATTCCAGAGCAACATTCTGTGCACTATAGCATCCTTGCTCCACTATGGTATACATTGATCATCATTAAAAAATTAAAGAAACATCATGAAACAAAGTTCAAAGTATTGCTACAATAAAAAAACCCTAGCATATATATTACCGTACCCACAGTAACAAGACAAAAACTTACTTCATAAGTTTAACATAGTCAGTGGTGGAGTCAAAGACATCCACATCAAATGGACCTTCAGGTCCAGAGAAGCTGCTTACACTTGTAACAGAAATATCAATCTGCAAAATAGTTTACTCGTCATCAAACTTTTATCAAGTTTGCAATCAAAGATACCAAAAAGAGAACCGTATAACATAGAACATACATCAGGAAGATCTTCTGCAATGAAATATTCCTTTATTGTTGTAGTATTGGCATAGATCTTGTCAGTGATAGCTTCAGGAGCAGGCCCACCATTTTCCATGTTGTACTTTATTCCAAAATCCTAGTAAAACCAAAGTCCAATTGTTAATTGAACAGATTAAACATCAGTGTCAAAAGAAAGATAAACAAAAAGATTGTAAATATATCAATATCAGAAGTTGCATGAATCACAAGTCATCCAATAGTTGGGAATTGCAGGTGCATTACCTTTTTAATTACCCTTAATACTAAATCTTATGATTTGAAGTTTTAACTAGATTGAACTTGATAAAGCATTATGGATAAAGTGATAACATATAGGTAAAGAAAACATAAAAGAAAATAATATAATAGAAAGAAATCCAACCATTAGGAGTTAGTTGAGAAGTAATTTAATGGTAGAATGTAGATTTGTGACTAATTAATGAAAAATATAAAGACTAAACATGACTACTTTTACATCTAAAAAGAGGACCAGCTAAGACTTCTCATCTTTCAATATTGTATTATGATTTATGATGTCTAGGAAGGCATCCATCCTAGATCTTTCAATTGTGTACTTATGATGTCTAGGAAGCCCTGCCTAAAATATTTGGCGAACAAGTCTCAAACTAATCCAAAAGATAGTACATAGAAAGTTCCTAAGTCCAGGTCCAGGTCCAGGTCCAGGTCCAGCTAGTTCAAAAGATATTATGTAGATTTTAAAAGCTAATGATGGACTGTACTTTCATTGCAAGCCATAGCAAATTGGTTCTTGATTAACTTTACAAGAAGAATAAACAAGCCACAGTTCAAGACATATTACATATCCATCCATATCTTACAACTGGAAGAAAAAAATGTAGCATCACTCTGCATACCCCATTAAGAAAGCAATGCTGCCACTAGTTAACTAAAAGGCGAGACCAAATAGAATGTTTACATATGGTGAAAAGGCAATATGAAAAGAAATATACCTCATGTGGACCTCCTGGGTTGTGACTTGCGGTCAAGATAAAAGCTCCAGTGGCCTTTGATCCCTGAAGTAAGAGAATCAAAAACCAGGGAATTAATGCATTTTTTATTTTAGCAGGAGAAAAGGCAATAACTCGTCTAAAACCACCATAAAATAGATGTGATTTATAAACAGTATAGAGGCACTAACATCAGCACCAACTCTTTCACGTATGACTGCAGAAACTGCTGGTGTTGAGAGAAGACTATCTTTTCCAATCCAAACACGTCTAACTCCATTTGCAGCAGCCATCTTAGCAATGATCTGATAGTACACGTGATGAACATTAATTTAATTAGTCTAGCAAATAATTGGATGAAATGTGTTTGCAATAGAATGATAAGAATCTTATATACTCATTGTTTCTCCTCCCTTCACTCTGCAGACTTTTCTAAAATGTCTATATTTCCTAAAATACTCATTGATAAAGTTCAAGATCAATGTTTAAAGCAAATATCGACTGTCAAAAGCAACTTGAACCAATCAAGCAAACTCATCTGCCACCAACTGTAGTTCCATAAAACATCTAGCTCTATGCTACACTATGTACAAAATCCAATTATATTTTTGAAAACCAATAACGACCATTTGTCATATTGAATAAATACTTGAAGCAGTTTAACAGTAATTAAATGGAATGAGTATGACTTAGTTGAGATGTATAAAGTACTATTTTATTATAAAAAAAAATCATTACATCAAATTTGTCGCACTCTACAGGGTACTCTATATAACTCAATTACCTAATGTGGGACCAACCCATCACATAGAATTAATGGAGCTACAAACTGTATTTTTTGCTCAAGCAGGAGATAGATACTATTTATGTACAACTAATTAAATAAAAAAAGAAAGAAAAAAAACAAACTGAATTAGACATTTGATAACAATGAAGATAAAGACGCTATTAGAATAAAAGTTGAGAAGCTTGATGACAGTGCTCTGGATCAAAGGTTGCATTGAACTTGATAACATCTTCAGGAGAGAAATCTTCAAAAGATGAAGTTGGTGGAGATCTTGATAAAGTTTCCTTCACAGAAGAAATTTTATTTCTAGGTTTGCAAGGTTGTGATGAAACTTATGAGAAGTTGCAAAATCAAATTGATTGATTATGGTTCCAACATCAACACCTGAGATAAGGAGTTAATATTAGGAGGGAGTAAGGCTCTGGAGTTAATATTAGGAGGGAGACTAAGGCTCTATTTGTTTCACTGAAAATATTTTTCATGTTTTCCAATGTTTGGTCATTGGTGCAATAGAAAATTATGGTTAATGGATATTTTATTTTAACAACCTCTTACCAGGATAAAATTGCATTCAATAAACCTTTCCTAGGACCCCGCATTGGCAAAAGCTTCATGCATCATGTTGCCCTTAATAATCTGGGCTAGATTTTGTGAAAGAAAACAGATTTTTTTTTTAATGATGGACATTCTTTAAAGGAGGATGAATGCCCTTAGAAACAATGGAAATCAATCAATTTGCTTTATTAATAAACTCCTTGTTCTCCAAATTTTATCTTGTTTATGTGCTCTGATCGATTTGAGAAGGCTGATTCATCTTGACAAGCCGAAAAGGATGGGTAGTTCAATAACTCCAAGTGGGCCAGAAATCTGACTGGGCTAGGCCGTATTAGTGGTTGGACAATCTGAGTAGGCTAGAAAAGCGAGTGGAATAAAAGGGCTAGTTGATTCAGGGGGAGGGGGCAGGAGGGTAGTCGAGTCAGATTGTCTAATTGATTAGTCCGATGGGTCAAGTTGGTCGAGTCGATTGAGTCAGTTTATTTGGATAATTGATCAATTTGTGTGGGTAAGTTGGTTTAGGTGAGTTGGCCCGTTCAAATGGTCTCAGTAGGCCAGACATGTTGCCAAGTCTAACTGTTGGTTGAACCAAACTGCCGACTAAACCTTGATAAGGATTTTTTAGTGAGAACCAAACACAGGAAAATATATATTTACAGATTTTAGGTTTTAGTGGCACGTTGTATAACAAAAAAATAATCCATTTTCATAGAAAAGTTCTTCTAGAAAAATATTTTCCACAAATAAATTATTTGTTTGCAAACAAATGGATCCTAAGTAGGAGTTAATATAGGAAGGAGAATTAAAGAAAATCAATATAACTCCAACAGATTCGAAGAAGATTATGTAGAATCTTTATTACATAAGGGGTTTCATAATTTTTTGGAACATAAGGAGGTTGTGCAATCCACGGCCTCTTCCTTAAGGGATTGAGATGGAGAGTTAACTATTCTATCATTTAAAAAAATTATTGTCATATTTAAACTTTTAGGATGCGTTTGGTTGAAGGTTATCCTTGATAACCTTATCCATTCAAAGTTATCAACGAAAACTCTATTTGATTTAGGTAATTGGTAATTCCCGAGTAATGATTCTTTCCTGACACATAGGCAAAAAGGGCATGCAACCCAGAATCAGAAAACCTTTTAAAAGTATGATTTTTCTCGATTCTAGTGTTAACAAAAAAATTTTGCCAAAAATATCCTCTGATATTTAAACTTTGGGATAAAAATACCCCTAAAATTTTTATAATGAAAATTTTATTTTAAATTATAAAAACTAAATAAAAAAATAAAAATATATGATATTTTATTAAAAAATAAAGTTGTATTTTTGAAAATATTATATATATATATATATATATATAGAGAGAGAGAGAGAGAGAGAGAGAGAGGGGGGGGGGGGAAGTTTTAAAAAATACAAAAAGAAGTTCAAAAAGATAAACAATAATAATAATATGTATTATTGGTTTTGTAACCGAGGGTAATAAAGTAAAATATTAAATTAGGTTATACATTAAAACCTCCAAACAAACAAATTTTTGTTGCATTACCTAAGTTAAACCAAACAACATTAGATTATGTTTTATTCCCTATAACATTAGTTATATGATTACCTGATAATCACATAACCAAGGTTATACATGATAACTTGAACCAAACACACCCTTATAGTACTTAAGAGTATACCCCCATAAATCTAAACTAAATCAAGATGATAAAAACATGTTTCATGAATTAACGTTGGAAATATCATCCAAACATGAAATTGGCTCCTAAGTTAGTCACTGCCAAATACTGTTCTCACCACCGTCACATCAAAACCTGCAATCTTCTCTCACAAGCCTTGCTATACAATTTGTAGGAGTTAGGACAAATAGTAATTATAGTACATTGGTAACTACCATGAAATCATTTGCAAATAACAACCTCAATAACTCCAATTTTCCTAATTGAAACAGCCCATCAGAATTAATTATCAAAAGATATGAAATCCATACTATAAAAGTTGATTAGTTGTTCAATTTTAAAATGTATTTAGCAACTACAAAACATATATCAAAGAACAGAGTAAAAATTTATGAAACATGCTACGTGCAAGAAAATGTATTTATGTATAAAAGAGTACCTGAACAGCATCCTTTGAGAAATAACGGCCATCCCCTGAAACAACAATAGTAGCCCCTGCACCAACATAGTACGTTAAACTATAATACAGAAAGAATTATTCACTATATAATTTTCAAGCTTAAGTAATTGTTGTTTAAAAGTAATGACTAAATGGAGCATCCAAAAAGGATGAGATAGGAACAGAGTCCACAGAAACACTTGGAAGCTTTTCTTTAGCGTCTCCTGGGCATAATTTCAATTTCATTTTAGAGAAAGGTGGAGAGATAATCAGTTTTTATTATATTAAGCAGACAAAAGCTACTATTAGGCAAAATAATAATAATAATAATAATAATAATAATAATAATAATAATAATAATAATAATAAATATATATATAAGGGGGAAAAACAAAAGAAAAGTACTCCTGCTGAAGCTTAGGGTTATATACAAGGGTATCAACAAGTAACCCAATTCAATCCATTGAACTGAGTCATACATTTTAAACATGAGGCCCAACTTGGATAGACTTGGCTAAGGATCTCAACAAATCTTAAATTTTTTTTTGTTGAATTAGTCTCATGTTTTGGGTATACCAAATAGATAAAAATACTCAGAGTTAGATTCATATTTTTTGGGGATCAAGTTATTTTTTCCATTGCTAAACATGTATTTATCCATTTCCTAACATAAGTTGGGTTGGTTTATGGCTCTTCAGGTTTAATTAAACAGTCAAAATCAATGTATCCAAGTCTGCGTTTGAGGAACTTTTTGGAAATCTCTGGTCAATTAAAGCAATATTCATCAATGTAATATCAGTGCATGTGGAAGATTATCTTGGAAATTAAGTAAATCACTTTATTGTCATGGAGGCATAGACTAATGCTAAGAGGTTTCTTTCATGCCCCAAAGCAAAAAGTGTATTTACTGGCCATATTGTACCATGTAGATCTGTTGTAAACCACGCACACCCTACAAGCAGTTTCAATGAATTATGTTTATGGGAAGGAGAAAATGACGCTACCTCCTCAGAAAGCCACAATTAATCTGTGCAAATTGTTGCATAATGTAGTAGAGCATGATACTGAAGTGAGCTGTTAATATTATAATTTTTGTCCATGTTATTATGGCTCCCATCCAGGACTCCACCTTTAAATTTATTTTGTATGTTAATTTGTATTGAAAAGTCCAAATTAACCCAAGGAAAACAGTTTAGATTATCTGTCCAATATGAAATTATCAGTCAATACTCAATTTCATGTTACAACAATAACAAGCTTTGAATTCCAATGGCCAAGGGTTAGCTACATGGATCTTTTCCATCCATTAAGCTTTGTGTAAACCCAAATCTGAATAGTAAGCTTTCTTACATTCTTTTAGTACAATATAAATGATAGAGAGTAAACATCCAGAATAGCAATTTTGAACTAAAAGCTAGAATCTAAAGGGGGTGTAAATGAATAAAGTAAGCAAACTAGCACCATCTTACACTAACAAATTACATTAAAATTGTTCAGGACTTACTACTGGAGCAACAATTAAGCAAGAGATAAGTAAAAAAAAATGTACCCTTGACTTTATCTGCAGGAAGGGCATTAAAAGTCGATTGAACAAAGTTGTGAAGGTAATGTGGCTGCTTAAAAACTGTCACCTGTAAGCGAGTCAGAGTATACAGGTTAAGAATAATTTACTTCAGAAAGTATATCATGTTCCATCAGAAATCCTAATGGTCTCATTTATTGGACAAACAGGAGACAATTTATGGAGACCAATAGCACTCATATCCCTGACATTCTGCTCAAAGAATTATGAATTTTAACAATATTGAACTCACTCAAATTTTGTATAATAACTTTGATTTTTTTTTTTAATTTAGTTTGTCATTATAACATAATGTTCCTTTTTTGCTATCCTAGAAAGCTGTTATGCCACTTTTACAGAAAACACACTTTGTGTTAACTATATATCTGCCTAGTAAATGATCAAGACCAGAGCTCCAAAGCACAAGGATCATCAACCTTTGAGCTAAAAAATATAGCAGATGCAGGAAAAAAAAATAACAACCACATTGGACAATTCAATGGCATCTAACATGACGATCAGAATTATAAGCATATATTTGTATGATAAATAAGACAGTTGTTATGCTATGATTATAGGGTGACTTCAACTTCTATTTTTTTCTTAATGTAGGAAAAAAATGGAAAGAGAGTTGCAAATGCTGGAAGATAAGTTAGGCATGAAATCACACTTTATAGAAAGTAATTAGTACTGATCTCCATAACAACCTTACACAGCAACTGCAAAATAGTATCCTTTCTCAAACACTCTCCAAACTCCGACCAGACAATAAGAGCTACTAGATTGATTAGTGCGTAACACACACAAAACGACTGCAATATAACTCACGAAAGAAGAAAAGAAACCAAAAAGACAAAGGGGGGGGGGGGCGAGAGAGAGAGAGAATCCAAGAACAATAAGATCGATGCAAAATCCATGGCCTCGCCATTGATCCACGTCATATTCGGAAACCAAAGCCGAACAAGATCTTCCACGATCTGGAGAAACTTATATAATACGAATATGCTGAAAGTTCATCTAGTCAAAATAGGCATAGCAAATCCAAGAACAGGTAGATCCAAGTAAAAATAATAGCATATACAAGAGTCTATGGCATTGATCTGAATCAGAAACCAAAACCATATCACGAGCCTACGACATTGACCTGAACATAATCAGAAGCTACGTAACCCACTCGCAATAACGGAAAAGGAGAAGAAAAAAAAATTCAACGAACAAGCCAAGCGACCAATCACTTTAGATCATCAAAGCTACGGTGAATTAGAGACCAAAGACGAAACCACACAAATCAACAACTCAGATGCTAACTAGAACCTGAATCAAAAAGGAAAATTCTCACTATCGCCATCAAAACAAGATCACCACGATCCAACGAAGTCGCAAACTGCACGAACGATCCAAAGTCTAGACCACTACAAGCTAAAAAAATATGAAGAAAAAAAAAAAGCAATCCAAGAACATGCAGATAGAAACAAGCTAATCGCAGTTCTGTGCGATAACAACCACCAGAACCAGATCTGCAGAGGAGGAACGAAAAGAAGATCGATCGACTACACACCTTCTTCCTGAGTCCGGAAGTGCCGGGCTTTTGTCCGTCGAAAGGGGTGGTTTCTTTTCGTGTCACCGTGAACACCCCCATGGTGATGAGTGAGAGAGAGAGAGAGAGTGGAGACGAGAGCGGAGAGGAATCGGATCGATGCGGACGAGAAGGAAATATGAGCATAATATAGAGGATATAGCGCTTCCGCTTCGCTCCACGGACACAGACCAAGTAGCGGTTCTCCGCTCCCGGATCATGGGCTCAAATGGGCCTCTTTGTGGGCCTTAAAATTAAAAATGCGCATCAAGCGTTTTTTAAAAAAGCACATTTTGTGAAGATGAATTTGATCCGTTAAAAATATAAGAACAGATGCTCTATTGATTGCTCTCAATTATTTGCATATTTAGGGTATAAAAAAAAAGAAGTTTGGCAAATTGGATATGTTTTCGTGTCCTAGAACAAGTTTAATTCCCTATCCATCGGATATTATTCTCTTGACAACAACACACCTTTTTCTTTAAAAAACAATCTTTATCTCATCTTTCTTTTGATAAAGTTTAAGTTTGTGAAAGTGTTAGGTCAATGAAAGTGAACATGGTTCCCGTTTGTGTTTTCTTATGGGCAATGTTTATGGAGATAACAAGTGCGTTTATTTCAGTGGGTGTTACAGTATTTAATTAGTTTGTCTCAATCAATATCTAACCACTTGTTAGCGTGGATGATACCGCCATATTCAATCGGTTAGCACCAAACGACTCCAACTATTTAAAACTTAATAGATCAATCAAATTTTTATTATTAAAATCAATTAATTCGATAAACTAAATTGATTTTTTTAAAAATAAAATAAATACTTTTAATATCTTTATTATTTTGTAAAAATCAATTTAATGGATTTACAAAATTTAAAATCAACAACCAAACTAATTTAACCAAAATAACTAATGTTTTTATAAAAAAAACTCAAACTTTCAAATAAATCAAATTAAATTCCTAAATTAATTTGAGTGGATAGATTATTTTGATTTGACTAATGTTTTGCTAACCCACCGTTTGTTAAAAAAAAACAAGTGAAAAAATTTAAATGTAGATGGGCTGAATCATCCGGTCGTGCAGCATGAAACATCCCATACAAATTAAGACTCGGCAAACAATGATTCAGTAAAGGAGCTAAGTCACTTACAAACTATTCGGATATTGATTGGAAAAATAATTCGTTCAATTAAATTAATGAGCTGAGCTTAATTTCAAATTCGAAAATATTATTGAGCCAAACTCAAACATAACAATATTTGATTCGTTAATTCGTAAACGTATTCATTAAGAAGTATACGAACATGTTCATTAATAAGTTTACGAACATGTTCGTTAAGAGATTCATTTACCTTATTATATATATACGAACTCGAACTAAGCTTGTTTAATTTTTAAATAAATTTTTTTCAAATCTAGCTCAAACTATTTAATTTTATTATGAGCCAAGCACAAACTTAAGAACTAAAGCTCCACTCAACTTGAGCTCGAGCCTATGGATAACAAACCGCGCCGAAACTCAAGCCTCTTACTGTTTGACTTAACTCAGTTCAATTACACCCCTAACAATGAAGCAACCTTTATAAGTGAGACAATAGCTAAGTACTCTCACAAATAATTAAAAAATTTTAAACGAAACTCTAACTATTTAATTTTATTATGAGCCGAGCTCGAACTTAAGAATTAAAATTCGAATTAAACTCGAACTTAAGGATAATGAACCAAACCCGAGCTCAAACCTCTTAAAGTTCAAATTGACTCGATTCGATTACACCCCTAACAATGAAACAATATTTATAAGTGAGACAATAATTAAGTCCTCTAACGAATAATCAAAGAATCTAAAATTAAAATCTCAACTACTATACATTTCAAGGCATTTTCCCTCCTTAGAAAGCAAATCTAAAAATATTAACCATATGAATAGACATTCATAAATATTTTTCAATTTATGTTGATGACCAAAAAAAAAAAATTCCATAGAATTAAAAAAAAATTATCTGACACTCCAACTGTTATCTAGCATTTAAGATTCAAATCCTACATACGATCCACAAGAAAATATATTCCTCTACAAACCTAAAAACGGTAACCACTCCGAATAAATAATCACTGGCCCTTGTCAATCAAGATCTTGATGATTTGAAAAACTTTAATAAAACAAAATTGATCTCCTTCAAAATTAATCAGGATCACAAGAACCGGATTATTAAAAAAATGATTGTAGATTTTAGTTGATCATTTCTTTTCCAAATGTAACGTGTAATCCACAGCCTGCATACTAAAAATATAAAATTAGAAAAGTAAAATGGAACTGATAATACACTCAGATACTATACTGACGGATTCAGGTTATAACAGTTAATGAAGCTCTGGTGTTGTTTGAAGAAGATGAAGTGAAACAGGATACGTAGATTTCAGTGTTATGACTTCAAGCTCCAAGAACATTTTGCTTCTTAGCAGTGTTCATATACGGCCTGAGGACCCATTCTTTCTGAGCTTCATTTTGTTGATCGACCGTCCCAAGAATTATCTGTAGGGAAGTAGTTTTATAAAATAAAAGAGAGCGTCATCAGTTGGCGGCCAAGAACTCATTGAACTAACATTATGCTTTGGAAATAGGAGACCTGAACAAGATTGAACCGAGGGGGGAAAATACTACCTGATAAAGCCGTAATTCAAATCGAGGACCCACCTCCTTTAGTTCGACCGATTTAGGGCCACCGTGTTTCTCATACACATGATGCCTGGTTCAGAAAAAGAAACAGTCAATCATCCGATAGTGCAGATCGGGACTCTAGCAGTAACATATACATCTCCTTTAAATGGCATAGGTTGTTGATCAATGAAACATCTTTGCTCAATTGACTTCAAAATATCAAATGATAATTAATGAAACAACAGGCTGAAAGAAAAGAATGTATATACATATTAGAAGTTGATCGAGCAACTCAATCACTATCTGAAGTGTATCGAGTTTAAGAATACAGGACAGAAATTACAAGGCAGATATCCAAACATGCTGATCAGAGTGTGTGATTTGCAGATAAGTATTTCACAAACCTATATCCCAAAAGAAAGAAAAATCCCATAACGCATATCGTAATTGAAATAAGAGGAATCTCATATTTGATCAAAATTGTGTAGTTTTAAACATCGAATAACTGGGATTGCCAGCGTTATAATTCAGAACAATCAAGTATTTCAGATCAGCTACGTGAATCCTTTGAACTGTATACAAAGCTATACTAGTGGCAATTGAAAAAAGGAGGAATGCCATATATTTTTATAAAAAATCTTTATTTTTAACCATAGAAAATACTGATATTGGCTATGGAGTTATCATTCAAAACAATATTCATCATCAAACTGTAATTGTCCAAACTTTATCCTTCCATAAAGCTCTATGGAAGATTATATTACAAGTATTTTTGGAATATATTAAAGAATTTTTAATTGCATTTAACTAATATTTTCTTTAGTCGTTGAAATACACCTTATGCCTTACACAATCCATATGATCCTTTGCCTATTTTACCATGTACTAGACCAAAACTCAAGCTTCATGGAAAATACCCAAAATGACTTTAGATTCCATAAGAAAATGGATGTAAAGAATTAAAATTTGGCCAAATTGAAAGCCAAAAAGGATGAAATAGATTAGAATTTGGTTGAATCAACAGAAAATTCAAGGATTTAGCAAATAGTTTGCTGACCCATCATGAATTCTAGCAAACACACAGATTGTGTCAAGTGTCTTAAATTCTAACTTAAAATTTTCAAGCTTGTGTCCACTCAAGATTGTTACAATATTACAATATTGTAATCTAGACTGAGAGTCTTGTCTCTCCCTGACACACAGTTGATTGAGAGAAATTAATGTTGATTTGAACAAATTTTGATTTAGATGTGATTTACATCACATCTAAATCTCTATAAAATGAAATATTTAAGATGATTTTAATGATTGCTATTAACACATTTTTATTGTACTTTTGTTATAATACATTTTTAATATTGATTGATTTGATATTAATAGATATGATTTATTAATTATTAAACATTGCATTTATATTAATGATCTATTATTACCTAATATTTCTAACCTATGCTTTTATTAACAAACAATAATATAATATTATTAACTTGAAAATGATATCATATACCATTACTATATTGTCATAATATATTTTTGTATTACTACTCTAACAATAGTATTTGCGCGCACGCGCGCAGGCACACACATATATAGAGAGAGATTTGATATGTTACGGACCTTTTGTTGCGGATTCGTTCGGACTTTACTCAGGGCGCCTGGAATTGATCAAGGCGCCCATGCGTGACATGGTCCAGGCACCTGGATTCATTCAGTAAGTTTTTTGTCTTTTTTTTTGTTTTGGGATATGTTATATGTATTTAGGGTTCACAATTTTAGGATTTAAGAGTTGGGTTATAATGGATTTGGGCCGATAAGATTTTCCCTCTAGAGTTCAGGCTTCTCTCTTGGGTAGTTGGGTTATAGTGTTCAAAATTAAAAATTTTAGATGCTCAGGATAGATTATATGTATTTAGGGTTTAAGATTTTAGGATTTAGGAGTGCGGTTATAATGAGTTTAAACTAATAAGATTTTCCCTCTAGGGTTCAGGTTTTTCTCTTGGATTATAGTGTTCAAGATAAAAAAATTTTAGATGCTCACAGGTATAGTGCTCATCTTTAAGGAAATGTTGATTTAAAAAAAAAATTGAATCAGGAGCTTGTGGCGCGGACGAACTCACGGCGTATGGTAAGCAACATATCACGCTTATATATATATATATATATATATATAGAGAGAGAGAGAGAGAGAGAGAGAGAGAGAGAGAAAGAAATGTTATACTGCATATCTTACCTTCCACACCCCACGAGCACCTAAATTTTTTTTTTCGATTTGAATTTTTTGTTTGCTTAATACTATAACTCAACCCCTAAATCATAAAAGCAAAATCTTATTGGCATAACCGAGAGCTTAAAAATAATAAAAATCACCGTGAACAATGCTATAAGCATCGCCCACGCTAGGCGCCCAGGATAAAAAAACTTTTATATATAGTTTAGTATCTAACATATGAAACTATTATTTTGTTATTTCTAAATGATTCTAATTTCATCAATCCTACCAATTTGAAATAACCTACTTTAAAGTTTTTTTCGTTCAATTCCAATACCAATTTTGACAAGAATGTATAGGAGCTACAACTAATTGCTATTATTTTATCAACTCTTGGAGTAACAATTCTAACACACTATGTGAAATCCATTCATTAAATACATCAAAAAGAGAAAGAATTACTGTTCAACTATAGATTTATACAGATTGTAGAGTTCACTCGAAAACCACTGCATGATAGATATCCCTTTATCTACACATAAAAGTTTTATGTCTAAACATCAGAAAGTAGGGTATGAGTAAAAAGCCTAAACTAGAGTCAGATAATGAAAATCAAAGAATAAATTGTGAAGGCCAAGGAGTACCTGAATGAGATGTAATCAGACTTGTTGGCAAATGTGATTATTCGTTTAGTTTCAGGTTTAGGCACAGGAAAGAGATGTTTAAGGATGTTTGCAGTCCTTTGACCAAGCTGTAGTTATTCACAATGAAGCAAAACAAGTCTAAGGAAAAAAGAGTATTTATGCCAATGCAGAAAGTTAAAGAAAGATAAAGCAATACAAATGTGCACTGAACAAAATATCCATCTCCACAAAATTTTCAATGAAACAACATATTAATGAACAGTCTTTTCACTAATAGCTCTCCCAATATGTCCAAGGCTCATCCTTTCCCACTCTTCAAACCAATGCTACTAAAATGAATTTGTATGAAGTCTAAATCATCTAAAAGCACAAATCACTGCTAACAATATGAGCACGCAAGGTTAGCATGTCAATTGTCGAATGGTTTGAGGTTTTTCTATTTCAGTGACAGTTTCATCTTCAGGGTAGCTTTATAAACCAATATAATCTATACTAGCAATAAGCATAAAATTAGCCAATAAAATTCAACCTTCCAAAAAAAGAAAGAAGATAGATTAAGGGCATACTTTGCTTGAAAAATTGTCCAGAATCAGGTGAGGATAAGCCTCAGACATTGTCCCCATTGCTTTTTTGTCTTTGATATCATGCCTGGTCACCTACAGACAAGGAAATGTACAGATGTTTAAAAAATGTACAAACTGTGCAAGATACAAAATTTACTTCTACATACCACATTCAGCAACTCAAAGAATGCAGTTGGACCAAATGGCAAGTGGCAAATGACCAAATTATCAGGCTCACCACGATGCTCATGCACAAAAATAACATCTGTATATTCATGCGCTCGGCAAAACTCAATAATTTCTGAGATCACCTACAGAACAATGTATAACTGTGTCAGTTGACAACAAGAAAATATCTATAAAAACATCCAACAAATAGATACAAATCTCTAACAATATAGATTTTTTTTATAAAAATGGCACTATGAAGTTTATTTTTTTAAACAAGGTTCAAATCATAAAAATGAGGATGACCATGCTATGCAATGGATTCCCATGTCCTTAGCGTTAATAAATTTCATCCCACTAACAAAATGCCAACAAGTATGGCAAAATAAATGAGTTAATTTGTAAAAAGCAATAACTAAATACAATGACACTTATAAGTGCATGCCTCAATTTTATACTTAGAGAAGAATTGAGGAGCATACCTGACTACCACGGTTCATTCTTGCTGCGTTGGGAAACACCAATTTTAATTCCTAAATGAATAACATAATCACGTCAAACTTACGGACAGAGCTTTGATGCTTCTACGAAACAGCACCAGCTGAAATATGACTATTGGGAGGGTACAGAAACACACTTTTACAAACTGACCAAGACGCTGGCTTGGCTCACGAGATGTAGTCAACAAAATCTTTGGATCCTTTTCTGATGCGGTGGCATACTCATCGTCTATATGTGTTTTTTGAACTACAAGAAAAAAAAGAAAGAAAAAGAAAAGCGAGAGCTTTCAATTACCATAAACTTAGTGATTCTGACCAAGACAATATCGATAGACGCCGGAAGAGCAGAACCTGCAGTGTATTCATCCTCGAGGTCGATCTCTTGGCGGAGCGCAGCCTCTTCATTCCTCAGCTCGGTAGGAATAGGCTTCCCCTCTGTCATGGAACAAAATCCTCCGGATTAGAAAAAAAAAACACGAAGGGATTATTTAAATTCTACGAGGAAGGATAAATACAGACACCTTCGAGGGCTTCTCGGATCTTCCGCTTCTTCTCGTAGTACTCGCGTTCCTTCCCTTCCAAGCTCTTTCTGTAGAGGTACTCCATTCTCAGCCTTGTGTTCCGCTTCAACATCTCTCACAGAAAAGTGAAAATGAACGATGAGCCAGCGGCGGAGGCGGCGTTCGTCGGCGAAGGCGGCGGCGTTAGGCGGCGAAGAACAAAAACCCTAAAAACCTAAACGCCTAGCTGATTAGGTTAAATCACATTGTATTTTTCTATATTTTTAGATTTATTATATTTGGTTTCGCCAAACAAATTATAATTTTAGTTAAAAATATATATTTTTCAATTAAGAATAATTCATTTAAAATTAAAGGAAAAGTCAAACGGGTTTGAAAATTCGGTAAAATCAAATTATCCGAACTTAATAAACCCAACCGAATGATTAAATTTAAAAATTTAGTTCAATTAATTTAGTTTTTAATATTTTTTAATTTAATTTGATTTACAGTTAATTAGATTTAATTTCAGTTTTAAACTGACTAAATGGAATATAAATATTAATTTAATTATTTTTTAAAAAATATAAATAAATAAATAAAATTTAGATTTTTTAAAATTAAAATTGAACAAGGTTTTAAAATTTTAATTAATTTGGTCGAAAATTAAATTAATTAATCTTTTCTGAGTTTAATTTTTATAGAAAAATTTGATCCGGTAGAAAAAATATTGATTTGTTTAATTGTTAGTCTATTTAATTCAGTCATGTTGATCGAATATTTAATCCTAAATATAAAGACGGTAAGATTTTACTTTAAAAAAAATACAAATTTGATACGATGCTATTTACAGAAAAAAAAAGTTTGGGAAAAAATTCTGATCATTTGTTTCACCTTATTTACATATTTTCTTGTTGTAATTGTCACAGCCGACATCACTAATAGTTGTAATAAATATAATAACAAAATAAAAAGAATTAATAATAATAATTAATTACATATGAATGATAATAAAATAAAGATAAATTCCAATAATATAAAGAGTCATATAATCGGATCTTCCCTTCTTCCCGTAGTACTTGCACTTATTCCTTTCCAAACTCTTTTTTGTAAAGGTATTCCATCTTCAGCTTTGTGTTCCACTTCCGACCGCTTGTGCAATGCAGAGTGTAAAGTGAAAATGAACGATGAGCCAGCGGCAGTGGCAACGTTCGTCAGCTATGTAAGCGAAAAACGGAAGACGGCGAAGAACGCAAACAAAAACCCTCAAACCCCTAAACGCCTAACCTAGGTCAAATTTAACTTAATCGCATTTAAAATAATTTTAGGACATTTATTAAATAACAAGCCTTGTAGGGGTGATTACGTTAAATCATGGGTTTTTTCTACTGTAGTTTTCTATATTTTTAGATTTGTTATATTTGGTTTCGCCAAAAACAAAAATTTGTCAATTTCTTTATATTAAAACAAATCATAATTTTAATTAAAAAAATACATTTTTTAATTAAAAATAATTCATTTCAAGTTAAAGGAAAAAATTAAACATAAATTGGTGTGAGAAAAATCCGGTAAACTCGAACCGACTAAATTTAGAAATTTTTAGATTTATTATATTTGGTTTCGCCAAAAACAAAAATTTGTCAATTTCTTTATATTAAAACAAATCATAATTTTAACTAAAAAAATACATTTTTCAATTAAAAATAATTCCTTTCAATTAAAGGAAAAAAATTAAACATAAATTGGTGTGAGAAAAATCCGATAAAATCGAACCGACTAAATTTAAAAATTTAGTTCGATTAATTTAATTTTTATTTTAAAAAAAAACGGTTTGATTTTTTATTAATTCGATTCAATTTCGATTTTAAACTGAATAAATTAAATATGAATATTAATTTAATTATTTTTATTTAAAAATAAAATTAATTAAATAAAATCTTGATTTTTTTAAAGTTAAAATAGAATAAGGTTTTAAATTTTCAATTAATTTGGTTAATTCGATCAAAAACTCTGAATTAGTCAATATTTTATTGGTTCAGTTTTTATAGGAAAATTTGATCGGTTTGGTTGATATGAAATTTTTTTGGTTTATTTAATTTTTGATCTATTTGATTCGTTTGGTTTTATCTAAAGATAATAGGAATTTACTAAAAATAGAAAAATGTAAATTTGATATGATGTGATTTTAGTGTTGGATGTGTTGCGATGTATACTATAAGCCTATCTTTTGTATGAATATCTGTTTTGAAATATTTTAAAATGAGAATCACTTTGGTCAAATTAAATGTCTGCATTTTATATTTATATATATGTCAATGCAGTTGTCCATTTAATTTATATTATAGATAACATGGTGTGTGGTATCACACAGAAGATCATGTTATCGGTTCCTTATAAATTATAAATAGTAGCTCACAACTAAGATAGATTGAGACAAACCATTGGAACGATTGTAGTATAATTTGGTATTAGTCTGTCTTGACTATAAAATTACACTAGTATACTTTGTGTATATTGAGCAGAACCATTTGAGGTTGTTCGATTTATACTGACTGCATAAAAGATCAGAACCTCTGTTATTATAGATGTGCGTCCTCTTAATCCCTATATAATAACAAGCACGTATACTTAGTATTTATTTCTTTAACTTATCAATGGGTGAGATTCATTCGTTGAATCAATAGGCTCGATGAGTTGGGAGATAATATTATTTATATGGTGTGTTGTTGATTATAGAAGGAATCTGTATCATAATTATTTAGGTTGATGATGTCTCCTTGAGGAGCTCATAAGGACATTATGTAAACCCTGTAGGTGGACTTAGTCCGGCATGATAATAAAGTTGAGTGGTACTACTCTTGGAATCAGATGTTAATTAATTGAGTTGTCAGTAACTCAATTAATTAACGGGCATACGATATCTTAAACACAGAGAGATTAACACACTCATGATAAGAAGGAGCCCATATTATAATATGGGATTGGTGTGGTAGTTCAATAATAACCCTTTAGTGTATGAGTTATTATTGATGGACTTGGGTTGGGTGTTCGGGCCGAACACAGGAAGCCCAAGCCCATCAAGATGCCTAAACTAATTCCTCCTCTAGGTCCCTGTTGTAGCCTCTATATAAAGCCTCGCATCCACCCATCCATAACTTGGTTTGGTTTAACTGGGTTTGGTTTAACTTGGTTTGGTTTAACTTAACTTGGTTTGGTTTAGCTTAACTTGGTTTGGTTTAACTTAACTTGGTTTGGTTTAACTTGGTTATAGAAAGAGAGATTTTTTCTAAACAGAATTCAGTTATAGAAAGAGAGATTTTTTCTAAACAAAATTCTGTTATTTTTTTTTCTTTGTAACCGACGGCAAGCCTATAAAAAGGAGTAGGTGATGACTCCTAAAACTTAATTTTCTAATTCTCCACAATCCTCTTCTCTCCTTGTGGTTGGCGCCCCTCTTCCTTTGCTAGGGTCGGCGCCCCTCCTCACCTTGTTAGGCCGCCCCTTCTCACCTTGCTAGGGCCGCCCCTTCCTCACCTTGCAAGGACTGGCGCCCCTTCATAGCAATCCATTGGTGGTCGGCGGCTTGAAGAAGAGGAAGAAGATTAGAAGGTGTCCCATCCTAGAGTCTCCTTTTGTAGTCGGCGGTTTGGAAACCGAGAAGAGAAGGAGGGTGGTGTTGTCTTGGTAGATCGTCGCCCACATGACATCCAAGAAGAGGAGAGGAATACGGCAGAAGATCAAGAAGTTTTTAGTTACAAAGAAAAGGTACAACTAGTTCTTTAATTTCGATGTGAATCTAGTTTTGTTTTCTTTGTATCATTTTTGGAATACCAACATAAGAGGTCAGCGATCTTGTACTTCGATCAAGGTGTACTTTGATCATTCAAAAACTTGCTTGATTGATCAAATACATGTTTGATCGAAAATGTGGGTTCCTAGGAAAAGTTATGTTCTTGTATAATTTTTGTACAGAGAAATTTAAATAGAACGGAATTTCAGCGCCATCAGGATGACAGAGAAAAAAATTTAAAAGTTGAGAAAAAAATATGATCATTTATTTTAACAGGAAATTGCCTTTAAATCTTTATGCAAACTTAAACATTTGTATTCAATCCTCATGTTAGTATAAATTTGTTTCCGATATATGACCAAATCAGTTTATTTGTTTCAGATCCCTAACCTTGTCAAATTACCATATTACCCTCATTTGGATTTAAAATGCACAACTGTTCCTTTCTCTCACAATGTCCGACGCATCACTTTGCGACTCCAAACCTTGGTGACTCACTCCTCCTCCGCAACTCCAAAACTCGGTGACGCACTTCACCTCCGTGACTCTAAACCATCGGTGACGCACTCCCCGTCTTCGTCTCTAAACCATCTCCATCGACGTTGAAGGTAAAAATAAGAGGCGGCAGAATCCGACAAAACCATCTTAAACCCTTGAATCATCCTTAAGGAAAATGTGTGTGCCCTAGATTTTGACTAATTTGTTATTCCTCTGTGAAAAATCGAAGCTTTAGTTCATGGGTGTTTTCAATTTTATAAGGTTGAGATTCAATGAAATTAGGTTTAGGTGTTTGCATTGTAATTTTATGAATGAATTTGTTTTGCATCTTCTTCCATTCAAAGAATGTGAGATATGCGCAAATTTTATAGTGATTATCAATAAGCTGAGTAATGTACTCAATTTAAGCACTTTGATATCCAAAATCTATAGGGTTATACTCTAGGATATGAATGGATAAATTGTTAAACTATTGGTATTGTCCATTCTACTAGCTCGAATAAAATTAGTTTTGATATTTGAATTGTATTTTATGAGTGTGTTTGTGTTTATCTTCTTCAATTGAAGAAGATAAAGATATATGTTAGTTTTGGGCATTGATTATCAATAATTGAATAATATACTTAATTTAAGTGCTTTGATGCCCAAAATGTTTAGGATTTGTGTAAGTACCCTGAGGTAGTTTTGATGTGGCCAACCGAGTTAAGTTAGGTTTTGTGTGTATTTGATCCTTGTGTCTAAGTATGCAAGAACTTAGGAACACAAAAATCGAGTGAAATATGTAGCTAGCAAGAAGGATGGCATGGGAAGAGAGTCGACAAGCTCAGCGCATTCGAAAGACGAGGTGTTGCAGAAGAGTACACCGGTGGATGAGAAACACACCTGCAGTGGTCCAAGGGATGAGAAGCCAGGGAGGAATTTTGCTCCAGGAGAAGGCTAGAGTTGGGTTCGGGTGAGCTCGATTCGGGACTGCCGAAGCATCATCCAAGCGAGTGGAGTGAAAATGGTTAAAAAGGAAAGTTAACCATTTTCGGATAAACAGTGTCAAAGGCGCCTTCAAAGTCTTGGAAGACGCCTTTCATGAATAGTACCAAAGGTGTCTTCCATGAATAGTGCTGAGGCACCTTCAATGGCTTGGAAGGCGCCTTCAGTGAACAGTACCAACCTCAAATGACCGTTTGTTGCCGTTAAGTTATGGATAAAATTTTATCCACTTGAAGACGCTTTGAATCCTTTTAAAGGTGCCTTCCACCCACAGATAGGATCTCCCAAGGGCTATAAAAAGACCCCTGGAGGTAGGAAATATTCAACAACTCCTGTATTCATTTCCTAGCATATTTCTAGCGTTCAATGAGTGTAAGAGGCTTCTCCGCCTTCAACAAAAGAGACTTTTTAGTGATTTCATTTCCCTTGGATTCACAACCACCTAGGTTTTAACCAAGTAATTTTTTGTCTCTTTTTATTTTATTAGTTGTTCATTTAATTTATTATAATTGTGCTACTAATCTAAGTTGAAAGATTGGAAAAAGAGTTAATTTTATTTTTTACGCAATTCACCTCCCTCTCGCCGGCCGTGCTGGGATCGACAGTTTATACTTTAGGGTATGAATGGGTAACTAGTTTAAATTTTTGATGTTGTCTAATTTCCTAGCTAGAATAAAATTAGTTTTAATGTTTAAATTACAATTTTATGACTGTTTGTATTTTATCTTCTTTAATTGAAGAATTGAAAGATATATGTTACTTTTGTGTATTGATTAGTAAAAAACTAAATAATATACTCAATTTAAGTGCTCTGATGCCCATATTTTTTATAACTTGTACTTTATGGTATGAATTATAAATTATTCTTGTTGTTTAAGTGTGGTTGATTTTGTTAGTTTGAATAAAAATGAGTTTTGGATTGTTCTAATTATAACCTGTTTTATAAATATATTTATGTTTTATCTTCTTCAATTGAATGATTGAATGAAATATGTGGTTGTTGTTAGTGTGGGAAGCATCCGACGATCGAACTTAGGTTTTGATTATGTTAAAGGGTCCAAAGTTAAGTTGTCTTGTTATTTGACATGTTTGAATGAGATTGCAGGAAAGTCCTAAAGGTTCTTAGGCAAAAGCCCTAACTGCAGTTAGGCAGGTGGAAAACCCTAGGGGGTGGTAACCCTAGGTCCTAGGGGGTGGTAACCCTGGGAGGAAAGTCTTGGCGAGTCGAAGGCTTCGGCCAAAAATCCTAGAGTCGGGGACTCTAAGTTGAAATCTTGGTGTCGCGAACCGGGTAGAAGTCTGGACGGGTCGTGGAGCGGACGTCTAGCATGAAGACCGGAAGCTTCGGACGATAAGCAAAAGTCCAGTCGGTCTGGCAACAGGTAAATTCTCCTGAGAGGAGTAGGTGAGGACGCGTTCCCCGGCGAGGGAACAATAGGCGTCGGTTCGACCTAGTGTTTCTAGAGGAAATACGAAGTCAGAACCAGACAGTCTGATGATTGTCAAGTACTTATATTTATATACTAACTTGGTTTTACAGGGTATACTTTGTTTGCGGACTAATATGCTTTACAAGAATGAAGTTGGCTAAAGGAAGCCTCAGATGAATAGTACCTGAGGTGCCCTCCATGGAGCTCAGAGGCACCTTAAGTGACCTGGATGAAAGCCTCGCAGCAATGAGCAAAGGCACCTTCCAAGGAGATGGGAGGTGCCTTGAACGCTGGATGGAGGGTGCCCTCCATGGAGCTTGGAGGCGCCTTTGGGTGGATAAGCAGTGAACTCCGTGGAGCTTATCAACGCGGCTGACTCGGGGATGGAGGCACCTCCTATAGAGGTTAGAGGCGCCCTCAACAGCTTATATAAGACTGGTTCAAGCATATGCCAAAGAAGAACTCATACTTGCAATACTTTTTCTGTATGCTACTAACAAAATGATCCGAAGAAGCCGTAGCACTGCTCCGACAACCTGAAGTATGGATTTTCTCATTCTTAGTTGTTGGTATATTTTTTCTGCACTTAAATTATATACTTGTAATTAATCTTGTAAAGATTCTCGAGCTTATAGTGATTGCCCACTGAAAGCGATCAATGATCGCAGGCCTTGGAGTAGGGGTCGACACAGGCTCCGAATCAAGTAGCCAAAAGTGTTAGCATTGCTTTCGTGTCTTTACTTTTTCGTTGCGCATTTACTTAAAGTTTTCTGAAACGAACGAATTAGCCACGAGCGCCCCTCTAGCGCTTTTCGATCCTACAGTTGTTGTGTAGTGATTATCAATAAACTGAATAATATACTCAATTTAAGTGCTTTGATACCCATATTTTACATGGATTATAGTTTGTGGCATGAATTGTTAAGTAATTTATTTTTATACATAAATGGGAAAGAAAACTAGAGTTATAAAATTAAAGGAGGTTAAGGGGAAATCTGTGGAAAAGAGCAAGAGCAAAAGCAGCAAACAATCATGTTCGCATTGTTCACCAACACATTTCAAAGTTGTGTTGGATGAAGTGTTACCCAATTTGGGTAATAAGAAAAAAAAGAGGATCAAAATCACTCCACTTGCTCTATGGCTCGAGATTCTTGAGATGCCAATTAGTAGTACCAGAATAGATTTAGTATTAAATCGATTCCAGCAGTCTTCACGTTCTTTCTTTTTTGATGACAACATTATAGTTCCATTTACATCGATTGAGTTTTGCATCATCCTTGGTTTGGCCCATGTGGGGCAACCTATTAATTTGGATGCCAACATAGAGTCCAAATTTATGGCTCAGTTATTTGGAGGAAAAGTCGACAACGTAAATAAGACTACAATTCATGATAAAATTCTTGTATTAGCTGGATCATAGAAGGATTCTGAAGTGGATGATTTTGTTAGGCTGTTTATTTGTCTTCTATTTAACTGTATTATTTTTCCTATTGGTAACTATTCTACTCCTTGATTTATTATGTTCTACATTGATAACCTGACGAGGTTCTTTGATTACTCGTGGGGAGATGCAGCATATAGATTTGTATGTCACCAACTTATTTTACATACCGCCGGTAATGACAATAGGTTGAAAGGAAGCAAAAAATATGTAGATTGTTGTATTGTTGGCCTAATGGTGAGTTTTTAATTTTTAAAGTACCATTGTGATATATTTTATATTATTGTAATAATATCTTTGTGTATTCAGGCCTAGTTATATGAAAGGATACCTTCATTTGAACATGCACGGTCTTTATGATGTTTTCCCCTGTTGTTTCATTGGGAAAAGAGTAAGATTTCCATCTAACATGATACTGCCGAGAGATTATTTACTGATATTGATTTCAGCAAGAAAAGTTGCTATGTTTTTAGTATATTTTTTCTAAATATGATTGTAGAAGCGATGTTTTGTTTATAATTATGAAAAGATGTTGGATATAGTACCATTTCAGGATGAGGAGATTCTATTAAGCGACAAACAAAGAAGTTTTTTGATAAATATAGAAATAATGAAATTATTTATGTTAAATAATGATGATAAGATATTTTTTTGACTACATTATTCTTATTTTGATGGTAAAAGCATTGTGTGAGATGTCATAGATTAGCTAATAAGAACATGATGACTAAACCAAGCAGTGAAGAAAAGAATAATGATGATGTGGAGGCAGAACCAGTTAGTGAAAAAATAGGTAGTGAGAAAGAAAATTTTAATTTTGAAGTGAAATAAGAATGTTAAAGTCAAAGTCGATGGTGAGACTAAACTTGCTGGGTTATTTAAGTTGAATGTGGAAGTGAATGAAGATCTAACTCCTAACTTGGATGATAATGTTGATTTGATGGTAAAAGATGTTATTTCTCAATTGAATAAAGAAAATACTGGATTGGTAGGATCTAATGATAATGGATTGGAAGTAAAAAAAATAGTGGTTCAAGTGAAGAGTATGTTTTTGGTAGTGACATTTCTACTTCAAAATCAGAGAATATCAGTCTTTTTCAATCTTCTATTGTGGATACTATGAGGAATAGAGCTGATCATGTGGCGAAAAGAAAGATGTCAATGTTTATGACTCCCCCTAGCTCAACACCAAAATGCAGGAGGAAGGGAATAAAACAGATAGATAGAGCATAACCTAGAATGATTATTTTGAAGTCTAATAGTTTTTGTATGTTATTATATATTGTTGCTAAACATGTATAGATTTTAACTTATATTACTAAATATATTGCCACATAGATAAAATCCATTGTAGATACTAAGAAGGATGGTAAGAGTCCTGCCAAGAATAAATTGGATGTATATAAAGGGAGAGGTGATTTCTGTGGCTATGAAGAAGGATCAGAAGAAGAGAGAAAGGTGTTGACATAATTTCTATCTAGGGATGAATTGGAGTAAGTTTAATGTGAATATGTTAAATTTTGTCTTAACACTTCTTTCTCAATATTTGTAATAGAAATAATTTTTCTCTTCATCTAGTGTTGTCATTTGGCAAGATGACTTCCTGAGCTTGACTGGACCTGTATTCTGTCCTTTTTTTTGTAAGTCTGTTGATAGTCAAATCATAAACGTTTACATGAGGATTATGACAAAACAGAGTTTAGTATATTGATTTGAGATATACTGTATGTGTTGGTCCCTTGTCTACCAGCAAGAGGGGGTGAATTATCCTAAAATGAAAATCAACCGTTTCTCGACTTTTCAAACTTAGTTAAGAAACACTTGTTAAATAAGAAACTAATTAACAAGAAAGAAAGAAGAGACATATCTTTTTTACTTAGTTTGCAATCAAGATATTGCTAGTCCAAGATGTTGAAAGCTCACTATCAAATCTCCTTCTAGTGGAGAAGTATCTTACAATAGTTTAGCACTAGATTACAAAATCAAACAAAAAGAAGATCATTTTCAAGTGTTGTGCTGAACTACTGAGACCAGAGCTCTATTTATATCCTGCTGGTCAGATCTGACCATTTGCTGATGTGGCAACTCTGGGCGCCTAGAATGGATTTGGGAGCCTGAGCATGGATAAAACTTTATCCACGATGCAACGGTGCGCAATAGATAAAACTTAAATAGTCTGGGCGCTTGGAACAGCTCCGGGCACTTGAACCGTATTGACCAATCACCAAACAGGGTGCGTCGAGGAGGCGCCCTAGGCTGTGCCCAGCGGGTCTGGGCGCCTAGACTTGGTCCGGGCGCCGGATAGTCAACATCTCGTTAACTGTCCAATTCTCCTCTGTTCCAACTCTATATGCTGGGATGATTTTGGTCATTCGGAATAGAGTTCACTCAAACCCATTTTTCGACCTTCTCCTCGAGCAAGCTTCCACTACGGCTTCTCGTACCTCAGAAAATATCGCGCTTCCTTCTCGTCTGCCAGCGTACTCTTCCACAGTACCTCGCCCCTTGAACGCATTGAGCCCGTCGATTCTCTTCTGTGCTGTCCTTCTCGCTAGCTGCATCTTTTGCTCGACTTCCTATGCTCCTAAGTCCCTACACACTTAGACACAAGACATCAAACAAACACAAGACCTAACTTAACTTGGTTGATCAAACCAAAACAACCATGGGTACCAATAGTATGGACACTATTGTGCAGGTTAGTAGGACAGTTGATATTTGATTGTACTTCTTATTAGATTAAGATGGATTAAGATACCATTTGTACTCTTGTTTTAAATATCTAGCAAGAAGTGTTGCTGCATTTGGAGGTATATGGCAAATACAAGCAGTTACAAAATATAGAATATGAACCTTTTCTTGCCAGGTTGACATCGACGACCAAGGGAAGACTGCAGGATCTAAATGAAGATATATTTACAAGATGCAGATATATAATTTTCCCTATTAATGATAGGTGGCATTGATATTTATTGGTTTTTGAAGTATCTGAAGGAAAATTCAAACTATGGAATTCAAACTATGATTCCTTTTCAGCTGGGACAATTATAGTATATGTGAACTTGACAATATTCTACTTCAATAAGTCTTAAGATCGAGTATTAAAGCATTCTCTATTTTTTAGGCATAGTTTTTAGGTGGTTGCATTGCTCATCTTTCAGGCAGTCAGGAGGTGATCAAAGCATATTGTCGTCATTAAGGTGCCACTCTTGATTGTGGTATCATGCCTGCATGTGGGTCGAGTGTATACCATGAGACATTGATGATTTCTGGAGGTTTGCCAATGATGTGAAGATGAACAATTATCTGGCACGTGTTGCATCAACTATATTATCAGATGATAATAAATTGTTGAAAAAAAATTTGGCTAATTTTTCTCGTCCTTTGGGTTGTTTATGGAAAAATATATGTGATGGCTAATTTTTCTCGTACTGTTATTTTTTATATTGTAATAATGAAAGACATATGATTTTTATTCTGTAGAAATTCTGTTGAGTGATGACAACCTGAGCACACAATTTATAGGTATAAAAGGTCAAAAATTAAGTATACCTCCTCCAAAATTCAAGATAATTTATACTAAAATCTAGTATATTTTATAGCCAATTGAGCACTATCTACAATAGGTCAATCAATAACCTGGGGCACTATTGTTTGAAATATTTTTAAGAGACATCATTGATCATAATGGTACATAATGATCAATGATGACACTATTAATTATGTACGAAATATCGGTACAAACCCAATATAAGGTATACTTTCTTCTAAATTTAGCACAATTATAAATAAATCTAGTATAATTTCTATCAAAATGAGCACTATATACAATAGGACTATCAAAACTTGTTAGAGTCATGTGACAAAATATAGATATAAATAGTCCAAAATCATGTATACTTCTCTTTAAATCTAGCACAATATTTACTAAATCTAGTATAATTCTATCAAAATGAGCAATATATATAATATGACTATCAAAACTTATTAGATCCATGTGATAAAATATAGGTACAAAATGTTCAAAATCAGGCATACTGTTGGTGCAATCGACCTAGGTTTGATCCGTACAATCATGGTTTTGATGTGTGGGTCAAAGAGTTTAAGTTAGACTTTTATATTGGTTTGATATGTGTTTGAGTCTTGCAGGACTTGGTGAAACACATGAGGAACTTGGTGTGACCAATTTTGGGAAGCTCATCCAAGGGCTCGGATCCTTGAGTTAGTGAAGGATGGTGTGGAAGATATCTGAGGGACCGTCGAATGAGGAGAAATGAAGTGGAGCCAAGGGAAGTGGACTTCAAGGCAATGTGAAGGATGGCATGGAGAGGAGCCGAGGGCTCGGGTGCATCTGAGGGATGAAGGCCAAGGAAGAGGGCTTCAAGGGTGACTCCGAAAAGGATGAGTGTGAGTGAATGTAAGGTACTATGCTACTGGTACTTGGACCAGTCGACTGGTCCAAATTCACGAAGAGTGCAGAAAGGTTCTGTGCTCATCGGCTACGAAGACCAGTTGACTAGTATTGACACCAGTCGACTGGTATATGACCGTTGCAGGATCGCAACCTTTGCAGAATACCGTTGGCTGTGTCCAATGGCTACACTAGTCGACTGGTGCTTGGACCGGTCGACTAGTACCGAGATGAGTTGATATTGTAATCAACTCTCTCCTCCTATTTAAGGGAAGTTTTGGGCATGAAAGAGGTTACTCATGCTTGTTGAATAACTTCCAAGTCTTCACCCAAAGCTTCCAAGTCTTCTCTTCCTCTCCATCCCTAAGTTTCATCTTGTAAAGAGGATCGGAAGAGACCATTATGAGAGGTTTGCTCCACTGAGAAGGAAAAAGCTCTAGCTGAAGATTGTCGGGGACTAATCCACCGAAGGATTAAGGGTTTGTCCACCTCAAGGACAAACCGTGGAGTAGGAGCCTTATCTCCGAACCATGTAAATCGGCGTGTAGTAGTTTGCTTTCTTATTCTTGTCTTTAGTTTAACTTTCTACTTACTTTGTTTGTATTTCTTCTTGCGCACTAACATTGTAGAAAGAAGTAATCATTTGGTGTGCATGTCTATTCAACCCTCCTTCTAGTCAGCCACAAGATCCCCAACACATACTTCCCTCTAAATCAAGTATAATGTTTACTAAATCTAGTATAATTCCTATCAAAATGAGCACTATCTACAATAGGACTATCAAAACTTGTTAGAGCTATGTGATAAAATATAGATACAAAAAGTCTAAAATCAGGTATACTTCACTCTAAATATAGTATAATGTTTACTAAATCTAGTATAAGTCCTATTAAAATGAGAACTATCTATAATAAGACTATCAAAACTTGTTAGAGCCAATTTTTATCAAAATGAGCACTATATACTACTTATTTTTAGTAGAAATTCATGTACAAATTTACTTTATTAGTATAAGGTATGTATAAATCCATAAAATATCTAAATTCATGTATAAATATAGTATACGGTACATAATCTACTTTATTAGGTACAATTTAACCAAAATAAAGTATATATATACACAATTGTAGTATAATTTGTAAAATATTAGTTACAATTGGACGTAATATTGACATTAATTAGGATGTTGTGGAACCTACTACTTCGTATTTAGTGTAGTCAATAGCATCACTAGGGATGATTATTTCCATCAGTAGGACAAAAGTCATATTAACATAAATATAGACGAACCAATATGAGAGTCAATACTTCATAAATAGAAGAGGAAAATGTATGTAATATTCACATGATGTGATATACACCTATAACCAAATTCAAGAAAAGGTTAATGTTTGTGAGTTATTTTGGTCATATCACTTTGTGTACATACTTGATCATATAATATGGATTCAACTTATTTCATGTATAAATTCATGTATAAATCCACTTTATTAGTATAAGGTACGTATAAATCCACAAAATATCCAAATTCATGTATAAATATAGTATAAGGCACATAATCCACTTTATTAGGTACAATTTAACCAAAATAAAGCATATATGTACACAATTGTAGTACAATTTATAAAGTATCGGTTACATTTGGACGTAATATAGGCATTAATTAGGATATTGTGGAACCTACTACTTCACATTTAATCAATAGCATCACTAGAGATGATTATTTCCATTGATAAAGCAAAAGTCATATTAATATAAATATGGATGACCAATATGAGAGTTAATACTTCAAAAGTAGAAGAGGAAAATGTATGTGACATTCATATGAGGTGATATGCACTCATAACCAAATTCTAGAAGATGTTAATGTTTGTGAGTTATTTTGGTCATATCACCTTGTGTACATACTTGATCATATAATATGGATTCAACTTATTTCTTGTAGAAATTCATGTATAAATCCACTTTATTAGTATAAGGTATGTATAAATCTACAAAATATCCAAATTCATGTATAAATGTAGTATAAGGTACATAATCTACTTTATTAGGTAAATTTTAACTAAAATAAAGTATATATGTACACAATTATAGTACAATTTATAAAGTATCGGTTATAATTGAACGTAATATAGGCATTAATTAGGATGTTATGGAATATACTATTTCGCATTTAATATGGTCAATAGCATCGCTAGGGATGATTATTTCCATCGGTAGGGCAAAAGTCATATTAACATAAATATGAATGAACCAATATGAGAGTTAATACTTCATAAGTAGAAGAGGAAAATGTATGTGATATTCACATGATGTGATATACACCCATAACCAAATTCTAGAAGAGGTTAATGTTTGTGAGTTGTTTTGGCCATATCACCTTGTGTACATACTTGATCATATAATATGAATTCAATTTATTTCTTGTAGAAATTCATGTATAAATCTACTTTATTAGTATAAGGTACATATAAATCTATAAAATATCCAAATTCATGTATAAATGTAGTACAAAGTACATAATCCACTTTATTAGGTACAATTTAACCAAAATAAAGTATATATGTACACAATTGTAGTACAATTTGTAAAGTATCGGTTATAATTGGATGCAATATAGACATTAATTAGGATATTGTGGAACCCACTACTTCGCATTTAGTGTGGTTAATAACATCACTAGGGATCATTATTTCTATTAGTAGGGCAAAAATCATATTAACATAAATATGGACGAACCAATATGAGAGTCAATATTCATAATTAGAAGAGGAAAATGTATGTAATATTTACATGATGTGATATACACCCATAACCAAATTCTAGAAGAGGTTAATGTTTGTGAGTTGTTTTGACCATATCACCTTGTGTACATATTTGATCATATAATATAAATTCAACTTATTTCTTGTATAAATTCATGTATAAATCTACAATATTAGTATAAGGTATGTATAAATCCACAAAATATCCAAATTCATGTATAAATGTAGTATAAGGTACATAATCTACTTTATTAGGTACAATTTAACCAAAACAAAGTATATATGTATACAATTGTAGTACAATTTGTAAAGTGTCGGTTACAATTGGACGTAATATAGGCATTTATTAGGATGTTGTGAAACCTACTACTTCACATTTAGTGTGGTCAATACCATTGCTAAGGATGATTACTTCCATCGGTAGGGCAAAAGTCATATTAACATAAATATGGACGAACCAATATAAGAGTCAATACTTCATAAGTAGAAGAGGAAAATGTATGCGATATTAATATAATATGATATATACCCATAACCAAATTCTAGAAGAAGTTAATATTTGTGAGTTGTTTTGGTTATATCACCTTGTGTACATACTTGATCATATAATATGGGGATGGGTTGGCGGGGGCGCTAGAGGCGAGTGTATTCGTCTTTTTGCCACAATTGATCATATAATATGGGTCCCCTTGGGATAGTCTAGTGGCTAGCGCATGAGTGTTGCCATCATAAGGTCTGGGGTTCGAATCTTGGCAAAGCCGAGGTAAATGCCTCCCTTATGTGTTAGTCGCTATTCCAAAGGCTAGTAGCCGCCCGTGATTTACCTCCTCCATGTTGGTCCTGGGACGGGTTGACAGGGGTGCTGGGAGAGAGCATATTCACCTTTTTTTTGCCACCTTGATCATATAATATGGATTCTGTTGGACCCCATGGTTGTTTTGATGTGATCAACCAAGTTGGGTTAGGTCCTGCTTGTTATTTGATCCCTATGTCTAAGTGTGCAGGAGCTTAGGATCGCAGGAAGTCGAGCGGAAGACACAGCTAGCGAAAAGGACGGCACGGGAAGGGAGTCGACGGGCTCGGTGCGTCCGAAGGATGAGAGAGCTGCGGAAGAGTACACCGGTGGACGAGAAGAACGTGCGCGGCGTTCGAGGGATGAGAAGCCGGGTCGGAAGCCTACTTGAGGAGAAGGCCAGAAATTTGGTTCGGGTGAGCTCTATTTTGGTTGGCCGCAATCACCCAAGCAATCAGAGCCTCAGAAGAAGAAAATAAGTCAAAAGGAGCTAGAAAATCTAGCTGGAGGCGCCTTCAACGAAGTGCTGAAGGCGCCTGCGCTGCCTACAGCCTTGGAGGCGCCCTTATTGCCTTGAGGGCACCCTCAACCTTGTCTAGGGCGCCCTCAAGGCCATTGGAGGCGCCTTCGACCTGGCCAAAGTGGTCGTTTATAATCGGATAGAGTTTTATCCGGTCAAACCCCTTGGAGGCGCCCTCAACTCCTTTGGAGGCGCCCTCAAGACTTGAGATAGAGTTTCCAGGAGTTATATAAAGGCCCCTGGAACTAGGAAAAGAAGGAATCAACTTAGTATTCAATTCCTAGCAACTTGTAAGAGCTTTTAGTGTGTAAAAGGCTTCTCCGCCTTCAGAGAAGGAGACTTTCTTAGTGCGCCTGTTCAACCGCCTTGGATTAACAACCTTCTAGGTTGTAACCAAGTTAACTTTCTGGTCTCTCTTTTATTTTATTTTATTTTATTGTTGCTATTGTTTAAAGAGTTGAAAGTTTTGAGGAGGGTATTCTTAAGTTGCAGGCAATTCACCCCTCCCCTCTTGTCGGGCCCGGTACGCCAACAAGTGGTATCAGAGCCCGACCGCCTCAGAAGGACTAATTGCCATCTGAAGCACAAAGATCAAGACGATGGCCGGTGTGAACATTCATCCCCCAAAATTCGACAGAGACTTCGCTACATGGAAATGACGAATGGAGGTATTCTTCAAAACCGAATCTGAAATCCTTTTAATAATGAAATATGGATATACAACGTGATGTGCGTAAATATTATGATCATTTATGCATGTTTTAATGCATATTCACTTACTTGATACGTATATATTCTTTGCATGATCATCTCTCTTACCATATACTCATCATAAATACTCTTTTGTTCAGAGATCTGCTTTTTGTTTGATTTTATGTTGCAGGGACAACTTTCAAAGAAAAAACAACGATTGTTGACGCACCAGAATGAGGTAGAGAACACGGCTATGCAACCTCGCACGACCGTGTGGTCAAACAAAGGAAGAACAGTGCACGGTCGTGCAACTCTTGCACGACCGTGCGACCAAACAGAGGTGGATTCGTGCATGGTCGTGCAAACCTGCACGACCATACCCCCCATGACCAGCAGCCAAGCCATACACGACTGTGCGATCCTGCACGACCGTGTCCCAGGAGCGGTGCCCCAGATCCACACGGCCAGAGATAAAAGAAGGCACAACCGTGCCATATCTGCACGGCCGTGCCGCGGCGCCGTGCCCTAGCCTATAAAAAGGGTTCTAACCCTTCTCCTGGGGGGGAGTGAGCCGCTAAAGGCAGAATTGCCTTGGTGCCGTTCCACGTTGTCCAGGACCTCCATCCAGCGATCCTTCATCACCACATCAACTCTAGAAGCAAAGGATTGAATCCGAAGATCACTCGTCGTCGTTGGATAAGCATCCTTTCTCTTTCTCTCTTCTTATTTGAGGATTGTATGCTTAATTACATTATGTCTTCAGGTTTTTCTTCGACGTCTATGGAGTAGATTCTGTTGGAGCAATCTCGATGGTCCGCGGGACCATGTGTTTTGGTGTTTGGGCAAAGTGTTTAAGTTAGGTTCACCCTTGTATTTGATATGTGTATTTGAGTTGTGCAGGTTTGCAGGATACACATGTGACTCAGGTTGATGGCTTCGGGTTCAGTGAAGGATGGAGCATCCGAGGGACCGTAGACAAGGCAGCGAGGACAAGGGCTGAGGGAAGCGACTTCGAGGCATACGCGAAGGATGGCATTGGGGACGAGCCGCGGTCTTGAATGCATCCGAGGGACGAGAGCCAAAGGAAGTAAGCTTGAAGGCAAGAGGTCAAGGCTGCAAAGAAGCGTCAAGTGAGTCATAAGGGTGAGGGTACGAGTGCACGAGAGATTGTACTCAGAGTAAAATCTTAGTTTTAGGGTTTTACTGTAGCGTTACTGCAGCAACATTGTAGCGTTACTGTAGCAGTACTGTAGCGTTACTATAGCAGTACTGTAGCAGTCGACTGCATGTTTTAGCAGTCGACTGGCAACGAACAGAATGTCTCTGTTCGCTCGGTTAGTGTGGAATCGAGCCGTTAGGATGTAACGGTCGAATTTCCACAGAGGGCAGTCGACTGCATGTTTTAGCAGTCGACTGGTAGGCGGGGTTTTCCAACCCGTTGCCTATATAACCAAGCCTTGGGAGCTTGGTTGAGGTTGACGAAATAGAGGTGGTTAATCTCTATTAGTAGTCTACCTGTGCCCTAGTGTCAAAGGAGCTCTTGTGAGGGTTGTGGTGAGGTTTCTCCACCCACAAGGAGGTTTGAGCTAGCCGGAGTTTGCTAAGGAATCATCCACCGATGGATCGGGATCGTTCACCTTACGGACAGCCGTGGAGTAGGAGCTTTATCTCTGAACCACGTTAAACAACGTGTCAGCGATTTGCATTTCATTTCTTGTCTTGTATTTAGTTTAGCTTGTTTGTATTAGTTTGTATTTCCGCTGCGCAAACTAACTAGTGTAGGAAGCGAGTGATTTGAGGGCGCCGTCTATCCAACCCCCCTTCTAGCCGGCCACCGATCTTCAACAAGTGGTATCAGAGCGAGGACGCTCTCTATTGGACTAACCGCCAATGAGGTAAAAGATGACCGACTTGATTGAACCTCCAAAGTTTGAAGGAGGAAGCCTTGGGGACATCACCTATTGGATGATGAAGATGGAGATCTTCTTCAACACGGATTGGGACACCATGATGGTGGTAAAGGAGCCATTCAAAGTTCCAAAGGACAAGAAAGGAAAGAAGCTCCGAACACGACATTGGAGGGAGGAGCAAACCTCACGATCGGAGGCAAACTCAAAGGTAATAGCAATTTTAATTGATTTATTGCCTCCTAATATGATAAGTGGTGTAGGTAAATATGAGAACGCCCATGAATTGTGGAGCAAAGTGAAGAAATTACTATGGGAGGAATTTTTGCCTACACAAGAAGAAGAAGAAAAATCCGAAGAAAGTGATGAAGTGGTCCAAGAGGAGAAGAAGGACCAATCAGATGCGGAGACCAATTCAACATCAAAAGAAGAAGAGGAAGTAAATTTGATCACATTTGAGGAAAAGGATGAAGAAAGGTCATCCACAAGTGTGGATGAGGAAGATATAGCATCTACATCCTCAAAGGTTGAAGAAGAATCCAAGACAAGTGAAGAAGAAGAAGAAGAAATCTTGGAAGAAGTCAACCTAATGAGCACCTCCACCGAAGCAAAGTCAAAAGATCACATCATTTGTTTTGGGTGCAATGAGAAGGGACACTACAAGAGTAGATGTCCTATGGGTAAGAAAGAGGTATCTCCTAAACTCAATTCAATCTCTTTAGAATCTAATTTGAGTTGTAGGAAGAAGAAGGAGAAGAAGCATATTAGATGCTTCACGTGTGGAGAACTTGGACACTACCACACAAGATGCTCAAGGAAGGGAGAGTTCAAGAAGTTGGAGCATCTAAAGAAGTGGGAGAAGAAGAAGAGGAGCTCAAGTCAAGGGGGAGCTTCAAGGGTAAGGGAGGTATACCCTAATTTGAAGTGTAATTTAAATTCAAATTCTTATGTTCCCATGCATGTTAGGAAAAATAATGTTAATCATTATATGTCCATGCAAAATTTTGGTTTCAAATATCATGATAGGAGTAGGGTAATTGTAGATCAAAACCCTAGGAGACCCATTCATGAAAAATCTAGAAATGGTACACCTAAGGAGACCCAAGGCATTAATCCCAAGAAGGGGAGACATATGCCTAGAAAGGGTAGGTCTAGGAATGTCCAATTTGGACAAATTAACTCTAGGGTTAGGAACCTAGAGAAGGAGAATCAAGCCTTAAGGGGAAAGTTTGATAAGTTAGAACAATTCCTTAAGAAATTCAATGTTGGATCTAAAGAGTTGAATATGGTGTTGGGTAGCCAAAGACCCAACTATGATAGATCGGGCTTGGGATACCAATCTAGTCCCTCCAAGGCTAATGAGAGATCATGTGCTAGGGTGGCAAATGATCATGGCAAGAGAGAGTCCTCTAAAGCTAAGGGAAAGTCTTATGCTAGGGTTGCATATGACTATAGCAAGGAGAAGCCAATAAATGGCAAGGGAAAGCCATTTAATGGTAAGGATAAATTAACCAAGGACAAAGTGTCCAAGGTTAAGAAAGTTAAATTTGTAGGCCAAGTGTCACCGGAGGTGCACCGGAATGGCCTAGCCATTGTGGATGAGTCACCTAGGGAGGTGGCTAAGGCTAAGAGCTCTAGGGGAGCTCAAAGAGTCAATTTGGGACCCATGACCAATGGATCTCAAGTGGGTTTTACTTGGGAGTCTAGGTTAGGTCATGGAATGTGTCAAGTGGTTTGGAGACAGACTTGAGTCTCAAACCTAGGGAATTGGCACACATGGGTTGTGTTTCATGCTTGAAAATATGACATTGGGGTCACATAGCATGATAATTGGTTTTGGATGTATAGATGCCATATAAACCAATGCTAGGAATGCATTGTGGGTTAGTATGGGCAAATACATCAAGAGGAAGCCAAAACTAGGACTTCAGGTCATGGTTCAATTGAACTTTTTAGCTATTTTTGTGTTTTGTGTCAATCTTGGGATTGGTGATAGATATATTTTTATATATATTTTTCCCAAGTAGATATTGATATAATAGACCTCTGCACAAAATTTGGAGATTTTTAGAGGTCTGTGGAATTTCTGGCGCATTTCTGAAGTTGGCCAGAAAAGGTTGATTTTTTTCATGAATAGTGTACCAGTCGACTGGTAACACTGTTCACGAGCACAGAATGTCTCTGTAAGCTCATTTTCATGGGGGCAGTCGACTGATACTTCTTGCAGTCGACTGATACTAGTCTGAAAGTGTTTTCAGCACTGGATTTTGACCGGGTCAGCTCATATAGATGTATGAGATCCATGGGGGATATATACATGAGTTTAGGGTCATTTGGATGACAATTTTTCAATAATTGGGATATTGTTGGAGAACTTTTTGGATGTTAGGCAAAGGGGGAGAAGTTAGGTTTAGTTGGGAAAACCTGAAAGTACCTTTGTGTAGGGGGAGCCTTGGGATAGGTTCTTAAAAAGCCCGTTGTAAAAATCCTAGCTCATGGGAGTGTAGGTGTAAGGGGAGCCTTGGGATAGGTCCCAATGCATATAGCATTCCATTCGGCAGTGTAAGTCCAAGTGTGTAGCCTTGGCAACGTAAGTCCATTCGGCAGTGTAAGTCCAAGTGTGTAGCCTTGGCAACATAAGACCATTCAGCGGTGTAAGTCCAAGTGTGTAGCCTTGGCAACGTAAGTCCATTTGTTTTAGCATGTTTATTTGCTATATGTTTTCCCTAACTTAAACGTATTGCCAAACACCAAAAAGGGGGAGATTGTTAGAGCAATCCCGATGGTCCGCGGGACCATGTGTTTTGGTGTTTGGGCAAAGGGTTTAAGTTAAGTTCACCCTTGTATTTGATATGTGTATTTGAGTTGTGCAAGTTTGCAGGATATACATGTGACTCAGGTTGATGGCTTCGGGTTCGGTGAATGATGGAGCATCCGAGGGACCGTAGACAAGGCAGCGAGGACAAGGGCTGAGGGAAGCGACTTCGAGGCATACGCGAAGGATGGCATTGGGGACGAGCCGCGGTCTTGAATGCATCCGAGGGACGAGAGCCAAAGGAAGTAAGCTTGAAGGCAAGAGGTCAAGGCTGCAAAGAAGCGTCAAGTGAGTCATAAGGGTGAGAGTACGAGTGCACGAGAGATTGTACTCGAAGTAAAATCTTAGTTTTAGGGTTTTACTGTAGCGTTACTGCAGCAGCATTGTAGCGTTACTGTAGCAGTACTGTAGCAGTCGACTACATGTTTTAGCAGTCGACTGGGGCAGTCGACTGGCAGTGGAATCGAGCCGTTGGGATGTAACGGTCGAATTTCCACAGAGGGCAGTCGACTGCATGTTTTAGCAGTCGACTGGTAGGCGGGGTTTCCCAACCCGTGGCCTATATAACCAAGCCTTGGGAGCTTGGTTGAGGTTGACGAAATATAGGTGGTTAATCTCTATTAGTAGTCTACCTGTGCCCTAGTGTCAAAGGAGCTCTTGTGAGGGTTGTGGTGAGATTTCTCCACCCACAAGGAGGTTTGAGCTAGCCGGAGTTTGCTGGGGAATCATCCACCGACGGATCGGGATTGTCCACCTTATGGACAGTCGTGGAGTAGGAGCTTTATCTCCGAACCACGTTAAACAACGTGTCAGCGGTTTGCATTTCATTTCTTATCTTGTATTTAGTTTAGCTTGTTTGTTTTAGTTTGTATTTCCGCTGCGCAAGCTAACTAGTGTAGGAAGCGAGTGATTTGAGGGCGTCGTCTATCCAACCCCCCTTTTAGCCGGCCACCGATCCCCAACAGATTCCTTGTTTTAGGATTAGGAAGTAGTTGTGGATTAGTTTTGATGTAAGACTCATATTTATTCCTCTATTCATTGGATGATTTCGCTTGCTTTGTTTCAACTATTATGTATGAGACTTGTTGCTAGATTTCCATATCGTATTAATTGATTGTGTAGGAATTGCTAACCTCGTAGAGAGAGTATCTTAGATCGTACACCTGAGGGGCCCTAGTGACAGGGGTAACCCGTTCACGGACATCTAGGATATTTCCTTGAAAGGAGAGACAACTTCTCCACAAGGAAGTAAGAGACCAAACTAAGCCCTTATTTCTATCCTTAATGATACCAATTAGAGTTACGTTCTTGTGATCTACCGAGGCGCCCTAGTAACAGGGGTTAACCGTAACAGGATTTCACAGGAATCTTCTCTGTTTAGTGCTTAAGGATGGTTGCTTTAGCTTCCTGCGAATGCATGTTGATGGACAATGAGTAAATGATAGAACGTGATACATCAATACCACCACAATGAAACCGAACTCCTAGAACTCTTCATAAACTAAGTTAATTACTCTCTCTTCACTAGTTCTCATTTCTGCTTCCCAATCTCTTTTCTTTAGATAACTTACAACCATCGGTAGTTTAGCTAATCCTAAGTGAACCATTGCTAATGCTTATAACCAGTCCTCGTGGGATCAATAATCTTTATTACTGACGATGAATTCGTGCACTTGCGGAATCATAACAAGTTTTTGGCGCCGTTGTCGGGGACTGCGTCTATAATATTAGCAAAAATTATATTAGATTAGACTAGACTTTGTTTTTTTCTTTATCTCTCATTTTTCTAATATTCTGCATTTCAGAGATAAATAATTTTATTTTTATTTTTCTTTATTTTCTATATTTTTATTAAAACGCCTAAAAAAATAATAATAATATTATTCCAAATCTTTTCTTTACTTTATTTTGGTTAATTTTACACTCGAAATATTCCATATCTTATTTTTACATGCGAAGAGCTAATCTTTCAGGACAACTTTTACTGTTCGATCCAGAGATCGATAGGACTTTCCTGAGAAGAAAAAACTTACAAAAAGCATTTAAAGCCGAACAAGAATTTTCAGAAATGACTGACAAACTGTTGAAGGATTACGCAACACCTTATGCACGAGGGGTTTGGTCTAGCATCACTCGACCGCCAATCAAAGCTAACAATTTTGAAATCAAGCCTGCAGTAATCCACATGGTTCAGCAGAATCAATTTGGAGGAGGACCGCACGATGATCCAAATCATCACTTAGAGCTTTTCTACGAGATTTGCGGTACTATGAAAGTGAACGGGGTCCCTCCAGAATCAGTAAGGTTACTTCTTTTTGGATTTTCCCTGAAAGATAGAGCCAAGCAGTGGCTAAATTCTCTTCCAGTAAATAGCATAACGTCTTGGGAGCAGTGTGAGCAGAAATTTCTGGACAAATTCTACCCACCAAGCATAACTGCCCACATGAGGAATTTGATCGCAAGCTTCAAATAGATAGAATCAGAATCATTATTTGAAGCCTGGGACAGATTCAAAAGTATGCTGAGACAGTGCCCCCATCATGGCCTTGAGAAATGGTTGGTTCTACACACATTCTACAATGGAATCAACTATCACACGAAGGTATCTCTCGATTCTGTAGCAGGAGGAGCATTAATGAACAAGAGCCTTGATGAAGCTGAAGAGATCATAGAGAATGTAGTGCAGAACCACCATCAGTGGGCAACTGAAAGATCTGGTGGTTCTTTCCCAGGGAATCTAATAAAGGCGTCAGGAAAATTCGACGTAGATGCAGTCACACTCATGTCTGCAAAGCTGGACGCTCTGACCAAGAAGCTTGAGGCCATGGGAAACAACACGACCAATGCAATAGTATGTGTTTACGAAACTTGCGAAAGTATGGATCACGCTCGAGATACTTGCCCCTAGGGCCAATACAAGCATAGATAAACCAACTTGAGCAATGTGATGCGATAGTTAGTTATAACCAAAAGCACAATAATCCGTACTCCAACACATACAACCCTGGATGGAGGAACCACCTAAATTTTTTGTACTAGAATAATCAGGACCAAGGACCAGCAAAACAAAGCTATCAACCTGGGCAACAGAGCTACTCATCTGGACAACAGACTTATCAACAACAACAACCTTCACAACTGTCCAGAATCGAAAAGATGCTAGAAAAAGTTCTCTCAGTGCAAAAAGAGATGAAGAATGAGATCAAGCAATTGACTCAAAGATTGGAAAATTTCGAAAAACATCAAAAGATGCAAGATAGCCAGATAGCCCAGATAGCCCAGTCCTTTTCAAGAACACAGGGAACATTTCTAGGAAAGCCCGATATAAACCCGGTGGAACACTGCAATCGCATCGAGCTGAGGAGCGGACAAACTTTGGGAGACCCCCAATTCACTACTCAGAAAGGACTTGACTCAGAGGAAGAGCCCTCTCCCCTAATGCCTAATCAGATCCAGAACAGGGATAGAGAGGAGATCACTAAGAAAGTTGAAGGAACTCTTCAAATTCCCCCACAAAGTCAGACAATTCCTTTCCCTCAGAAACTGATAACATCCCAAAAGGATGAAGAGTTCAACCGATTCTTAAAGAAGATTAAGGAAATTTGCGTAGAAGTACCTTTGATAAATGCACTGCATCAAATGCCGAAGTTCGTAAAATTTTTAAAGGGTATTTTATCTAATAGGAGGCAAAAGGGTGACTTCGAGACCGTAGCATTAGCGGAAAATTACAGCGCTCTACTTATGACAAATATTCCACCAACACTTCAGGATCCAGGGAGTTTTTTCATACCTTGTAAAATTGGTTCTGAACTCATACAGAAAGCTTTCTGCGACTTGGGAGCCAGCATCAGCCTACTTCCGTACTCGTTATATAAGAAGCTAGGACTCCATAGTATTAAACTGACTACTATGGCATTCTAATTAGCTGACCATTCATGTAGATACCTAATGGGAGCAGTGGAAGACTTGCCAGTAGAAGTAGGTGGATGCATCATTGCCACAGATTTCATTGTCCTGGATATCGAGGAGGATCCCAAGATACCAATCATCCTTGGGAGACCATTCCTTGCCACTGCTGGAGCTCTCATTGATGTGAAAAGTCACAAGTTATCCTTAGAGATCGGCAAAGAAAGGTTAGAATTTGATTTATATGATTCTTCTAACTGCGTCTCCTCTTCTCATGGAAATTCTAGCATGATGAACATAAACAAAGTTGAGGAATGCAGTTTTCAAGAGAGGTTCTCCTCCAGCAAGCAATAAGTACATTTGTCCTGCACGAGCGAAACTAAAGGTGTAGACTGGAGCATTAACCCTAGGAGGAGAACCGTACTTCCATGGGTTTAGTCCACACTAACTGAAATGGGGTCGAGCTAAAGACCTAAAACAAGCGCTTCTTGGGAGGCAACCCAAGGGTTTTTCATTTTAGTTCATTATTCCGTTTATCATTTTATTTCTCTAGTAAGTTCAGTCGAGTACTGTTATTATTTCTTTATTTTTGGGTATTTGCTTTCAGGATGTGCATAGCCTCCACGAGCTAGCCGTGAGCATTTCATGGGCATGGAGGCTTCAGAGGAACCAAAACGGCGAAAGGCGAGTCACTGTGTGCTTAAGGGAGTCGGTCGTGTGACCCCACATGGCCATGCGAAGCCAACAGGGGGACAAAGGCCATTGGGCGTGCAAACTTGCACGACTGTGTGGCCTGTGCAGAGAAAGTAAGGACACAGGCCGTGCTAATTGGCACGGCCGTGCAAGACTACCAGTGAAGAAGGAGACACGGGCCGTGCCAATTGGCACGACCGTGGAATCCAAGCAGAGAGGAAGAAGGCACGGGCCGTGCCAACCGGCACGACCATGCAATTTTGGCCGAGGGGAGAAGAGAGGGGGCCGTGCCAATTGGCACGACCCGTGTCTCCTTCACTGGTAGTCTTGCACGACAGTGCCAATTGGCATCTTTATGGACACGGTCGTGCCCCTACCCGTGTCCGCCACCCACCCCTCTAAAAAGCCCTAATTCCCATCTCATTCTCTCCCAAAAGTTTTCTCCTCCCCACTACACCTCATCAAACCCCAATCCCTACCTCTAAAGTTCATCTTTACTTAGATCTACATCTAGATCAACACTTCTTCAGGCCACAAATCCGGAAAGAGAGAAGAAACTCCCCTATTTTTCTTCCCTCTCCTCCTCTTCCATCCTCAAGATCCATCTCCACCTATAAGAAATTCCTCAAAGTTCACCTTGCACATCATGTTGCAAATCTTGAAGAGACTTCGTCGAGAAAGCGGTGGATCTGGTGAAGGAGATGGGCCGGGAGGCGACAAAGGCAAAGGAAAAAGGGTGGCGCACGATGAAGGTAATGAAAATGAATTTAATATTTTTTTTAGAAATCATGAATATAAAGCTAGATATGATATCCTTGTCTCTAGAAGAATTATATGCACTAGATATATGGATCCCACTACTTTGGATATGCTAGGAATTAGGGATGACGTGGATTGGATGATTAGTTCCTTAGACTGGAAGGATATTAGGTACACTCATTCACCGACTTACCCCACCTAGTCCTTGAATTTATGAGTTCAATTGATGTTAAATTTTCATCTGAGGATGATTACGTAGGGGTCATAACTTTTAGGTTGATAAATAAAGAAGTTCAGTGGACGTTTAGTAATTTTAATAATTATTTTGGTTTACCTATTAGTGGTGCCCATAGATTTGATGATGAGATTAAATAGAATGAATTTTGGACGTCAATAACCAGATCAAAGAACCCTTATGAACCCTCTAGAACTTCAGTTCGCAACCCCGCGAACTGGGTGATTACTGACTTACACCCTGAGACTGTTCCCTCCCTTATAGAAGATACCAAGTACCACCAAGAGCCCTCGTCATCAGGATTCCCGCAGTCTTTCGGATATCCGGAACCTCCTAGGCACTCTTTTGCCTATGGTACGGGACCTTCTAGATTTGATTTTTCTGACTTCCGTGCCTCCTTAGACTCCCTTCATGAGAAGTAAAATACCCAACAATAATTGTTGGAGGGTCATTTCAAGTTATCTGATGACCAGTTTAGGGAGGTACAAGATCATTTTCAGTTTACTAGGGATTTCCATAGTCAGGTGTCAGGATTCGTTCAGGACTATGAGGTTGACCAGGAAAGAATGAGGAATTTTATGGATGATATGGATATTACTAGACAACAAGTAGATGACCATTATCAATACCATCAACACATTGGTCATCTTCCTGGTATGCCTAGATTTCCCTCCGGCACAGATCAGGGACCCCCTTATCCCCCACCCCCACCACCGTATTGATTTCATCGGGACGATGAAAAGTTTAAGTCTGGGGGTGTTGCGTCTGCACAACCTGAGTCGAGTCGAGTTTTTCTTTTCTTTCTACATATTTTATTAGTCTGCTTTGTTTATTCGCATTTTATTAGTTTCATATTTCTACTTGCATCTCATTTGCACTTTCCTACTTGTAATTCTTCATCATTTTTTTTGAAAAAATATATTAAAAAAAATAGTTTTGAGACATATTTGAGAACATCAAACCTTTTACTTTTTCTGCTAAATTGTCCAATAGTAAAATGACTAGCATTTTCTTAGTTCATGTGTTGTCAAGATAGTGTTACTATGTATGGTGTATCTCCTTTCTCTATCTTTAGTAGCATGAAATAAGCTAAGTATTGTATGAAGTTTGGTATAAGTCTTGGACTAACCTTAAGGATCTTATTTTCACTACACTTAAGTACTTAAGCTTGAATAGCAGAAATATTTTTGAAATAGTTATGATTCATCCAAATTGTTTAGTACTTTTGTTCTCATGGTGATTTCTTATTTACATTTTGGTTACTGGATGACCTCAGATCATGGAAGTTCATTTGGAAAAATCTAAATCCCAACATATGTATCTCGCATTTGTGATTAGTGCTACACCTCTATAGCACCACAAAAAAAAATGAATAAGGGATAAAAAAATAGTTGTCGTGAGTGGAAACTAATAATTTACCCCTTTGAGACCGAGTTTGGTTACTAGAGAAATAAATATTATGTTTCTCTTGATTCCGAGTAGTATCCTTTGAGACCTTGTGTAATTTAAGGAAAATGAACCAAGTGTGTGGCAGGTAAGTACCTATCACCGAGAGCATTAGGAACTCGATTATATGACTACTTAACTAAGACAGAGAATTAAAACTTGAAGAGTTTGAGTTACTTATTGCACCGAGTACAAAGAACTTATGCTTAGGTCATACTTAGGTTACTCCACAATCGTGCTTATCAATGAAACTAGTTGATAGAGTTAGGCGAATGCACTAGTGATTATGAAACACTACAGGAACTCATGAATATAGTTTGCAGTGTTTTGCTTAAGGACAAGCAAAGGTTCAAGTTTGGGGGTGTGATGTGCGTAAATATTATAATAGTTTATGCATGTTTTAACTCACATTCACTTACTTTATGCGTATATATTATTTGCACGATCGTCTCTCTTACCATATACTCATCATAAATACTCTTTTGTTCGAAGATCTGCTCTTTGTTTGGTTTTGTGTTGACAGGGACAACTTTCGGAGAAAAAATAGCGATTGTCGACACACCGAAACGAGGTAGAGAACACAACCATGCAACCTGGCACGACCATGTGGCCAAACAGAGGAAGAACAGTGCACGACCGTGCAACTCTTGCACGACCGTGCGTCTAAACAAAGGTGGATCCGTGCATGGCTGTGCAAACCTGCACGGTCGTGCCCCCCATGACCAGCAGCCAAGCCATACACGACTGTGTGATCCTGCATGGCCGTGTCCCAGGAGCGGTGCCCCAGATCCACACGGTCGTGCCAATTGTCACGACTGTGCAGCGCGACCAGAGACAAAAGAAGGCACAGCCGTGCCATATCTACATGGTCATGCCACGGTGCTGTGCCCTAGCCTATAAAAAGGATTCTAACCCTTCTCCTCGGGGGGGGGGGGGGGGGGGGGGGGCCGTTAAAGGCATAATTGCCTTGGTTCCATTCCACGTCATCCAGGACCTCCGCCCAACGATCCTTCATCACCACATCAACTCTAGAAGCAAAGGATGTAACAACCCAAATTTCCTCATTTCGAGTTCTAATAGTAATGAAAAATATTTAGAAATTCTTTAGAAATATTCTAGAGAATTTTAGAAATTTTTAGAGTATTTTTATGTAATTTTTGAAGTTCGTTTGGTATTTTTACCAAAAGAAACAAGTTAGAGGCAAAAAGAGGTTGGGCCGAGGTTCGAACCGGAGACCTCTGGTTAAGCAAAGCCTTAAGTTGTTTCGGATGACCAGGAACCCAGCAGGGCCGTGCTGATTAAAGAAAGAGCATAAGTAATTTAAGTAGTAGTTGATAACAGAAATGTTTAAGTATTAAAGGGATAAGTTAAGAGAAGAACTTAGGGTTATTTCCGTGACCTAAACTCTTCTTCTCTTCTCCCGACGGCGCACTGTTCTCTGTTGGGCAAAAACCAAAGAGAAGCTAGGGCTTCTCTCCGGCGACCGACCTAGGGTGATCTCCGAGGGGTTTCTCCACCGTCGCGATCACCTTGTCGAGGAGAACAAGTGGGTGTGAAGAAGTTGCCGAGAGCTTGAGTTTCTCCGAAGCCCTAGAAGTTTCTTCTTGGTTGTGAGTCCAAGAACCAACGTAAGTGCTTCTCACCTGCGGTAGGAGTAGCTTTTGGAGTTTGTTTCCTCTTGTTTTCCGAAACATGATGTAGGGAGCAATGTATTTGATGTTGCTGCCGTGAATCTCAAAGAAAGGTAATAGATTTGTTTGTCTAGCATGTGGTTTGTTTCTTCAGGCTTTGTAGTTAGAAATTCGGATTCTTTTTGATGTAGATCCTTTTGTTTGTGATCTTAATGGGTATGAATGGTTCATATGGAGTTCTACAAGTTTCCTTGGATTTTTGCTACTAGGAAATGAATATGAGATAGTATAGATTTGTTCTTTTAGCATGAAGGTTGATTTGTGGTCACTGCAATGAACGGTTAGGTGTAGCAACTCGATTCCTTTTTGGTTTCCTTGCCGTGGCACTAAGCATGAAGAATGGTTATCATTTTGTAGGTTTCCAGTGGCAATTTCTTTCCCAGTTGTATAGTGTATAAATTTCTATATAACCTGTGAGCATGCCTTGGGTTTTAGTTTGTAAAGAAAGAAACTTAGCATTGTATGCAGATTTTGTTAAGCTTGTATGAAAATTTTTGTTAAGCTTCTATGCAGATTTTTGTTAAGCTTGTATGCAGATTTTGTTAAGCTTTGTATGCAATTTTTGTTAAGCTTTGTATGCAGATTTTTGTTAAGCTTTGTATGAAGATTTTTGTTAAGCTTTGCATGCAGTTTTAGAATCTGTTAAAGCATTACAGTTTTGTATGAGGCATTTTTTTATTAGAAGTATTAACAAGAACAAGTATTTTACTTGAAGAGGCTAGTACCCGACTTTCGAGGTTGTCGTTAAACAAATCCAGGTGACCGTTTCTGTAAAATATCGAAAAATAGACGAATATTAATAAGGGAATTTTCTGGAATTTTTGGAAATTTTTCGGGAATTTTTCGGAGCTCGTATGGACGAGTTAACGGGGATAAAAATGGAGCCGGAAAAGCCTGTTTAGGCTACCCAATTAAACGAGGAAAAGTTTTATTTATTTATTTCCTTTTCCAAAATCTTTTCTCTTATTTCTTTTTTTCTTTTCCCCGATACTGTGCCGTTTCCCCGCGTGCCGCGTGTCGAGCCCTAGGTGCCGACGCCGCCGCCGCCCTCTCTGATCTCCTCATGCGCGCCACCGTCGTTCCGACGCCGAGCAGTGCCAACCTTCTTCTCCTCTGCCGACACTGAGACCTCCTCTTCCTCCATCTCGAGTGCCCTAGCTTCTCCGCCGTCTGTCGCCGTCGAACGGAGAGTGTCGGCCACCTTTCCTCTGCCCTAGACAAACTCCAGCGCCGGCCGCCGTCACCTGTGCCCTAGTGCCGGGCCTTCTCCTCTTCCGAGCACCGGCAGCCGACCAAGTCTCTTTGCCTAGCCGACATCGTCACTGCCGCCCTTCGTGCCCTAGCCCGAGCCTTGATTTCTCCTCGGAACAGTGGAGATTTCGGCAAGGAAATGCTCTTATCTGATCCCCTCACTGTTCTCCGCCAAGAAGGCGCTATCTTAGGTTGTCGGCACATTTTTAGAAGTGGAGGATCTGCTTGTTTCCGACCACCACACCCATGTTAACAGATTCACACACCTGAGGTAAGTTTTGGTTGTAAGATGGGTTGTTGTTTGACTTGAGGTTCCCAATTATTGATCTCAACTCGATCTGTTCAGTGAAAGATTCTAACAGGAAAGGGTTGTTCTGTGGATTGTCTTTGGTCCGACAGCAATCTTTCAGCGGCTACTTTTCTTCGGCAGCAACATTTCTGCTGGGAATCTAGGTAAGGTGTAGGGTAACAGATCCTTGTGGTAGATTCTGTGTTGGTTGGATTATTATGATGACAAATGTGAGTTAGGTTTATGTGTGGTATTAGGTATGTTGATGATTTATGATTTAGGGTTTTGCCTAGATAATTTTAATGATTCTATTTAGCAATTCATTGGAATTTTAGCTAAATAAAATATATCTCTGTTGGTATCACAGGACCTTGACGCGAGACGAGTTTCTCGACGTCCGGATTTGGACGGATTGGACCATTTCTTTTGGAGGCGGGTACTTTTGACTTATGTCATTTGATATACATAGTAGTGAATATAACAAGTTGCATTAATTATGTTCTTATTTATTCCGGTTAATCACTAACCGATAATTGTTACATGATTGAGTGATTGTTTATTTTGCATCTCATGTATTCCTTACCTGTTGATACATGCTTATAGGGGTAGTGATATACCATGCTTCACCATGTTCAGGACCTAGGTTTTATACCTTCTGTGTACCTTTGATTTGATTTGATTCGTTGACCTATGGTGCACTTTTATATATATATGGATTAGGTTAGGATATTTTGTGGTTAGTGCCATGCACCATTTGCATGATTGCATGCTGTGCGATAGTTCGCTCCATTATTGTTGAGCACATCGCCAGTTACATGGATCTGCACACACCACCACTCATGGGTTAGTGGTCGATTCAGGCAGTGTGTCTTGTAGCAGGGACTCTGTTAGGCACCGTTGGTCCGCTCATGGGTAGTGTGACACAACGTGTTATCCGGCAGGGATTCCTCCCCGTCATCGTGTACCGGGAGTTGAGAGCATTGCGCTCCCGCATTTATGATTTGGAGTAGGAGGATAGGTGTACTCCGACAGCATCCCGTCCACTCGGTCACTCATCAGGAGTAGTGACGACAGAGTGCACGGTTGTCACAGCCCTACCCACTCGGCCTCACTATTGTGTGAGATGATCGACTGGCGTCAGGGGTGACCAGGACGCATCATTAGCATCATTTGCATGATGCATTTATTGCTTGTGTTTGTGTTTGCTGCATTTATATGCTGCATATTGTTTGGGCACCTATGTTTGACATGCATACAGGATTTCCATATCTCTCGGACTGCTTGTCTTTATATCCAGGTCCTGGTTAGTACAGTATTCTCCTGTTTACTTCAGTATGCATTTACCTTTATTACATCAGGATACTGTACGCATGATTAGTGCTAGGTGTTATTTCCTTACTTTGTATATCAGTTGTACCTGCTGAGTGTTGGACTCACCCCGCCTCCATTGTTGTTATATTTCAGGATGATGCTGTCAGGAGAGAGTTCTAGTTGCTGGTCCCCTGAAGACCCCGAAGACTTATGGATCTTTTGGTTTTGTTTTGCTTCTTATTTGACCATGTTTACACTTGGTTTTGTTTGATACCTGGATATTGTTTGGATTGTCCTCATTGATGGATTTTTGTTAGATTTGTTCTACTACATGCCTGCCTAGACGGCAGAAGAGGTAAGTTGACCTTATCGTCAGATTTGAGCTTTACGAGTGTAGTTGAGTAGGGTTGATTTCGAGTTAGGGTATTATTATGCTGTTTACTTGTCATATAAACTGCGTGGTTGTGTCAGCCAGAGGCTAAAATTGATATTAACTGCGTGGTGATGGTTTATTTATTGTTATTATTCCAGGCGCATGTGGCTGAGGTATATAGTGTTTGTAGAAAGTTTCAGATTGTCCGCCGTACAGGGGAGATGCTGCCGAAATTTCTTCGGACAGGGACTCCTCCGGGGCGTGACAATTTAGTGGTATCAGAGCTTAGGTTTTATGATCTTTGTTTTCGTATTTTGAGATATTTGGGATAACCTGATACCAATTTATTTGGTATCAGAGCGCCAAAGTTTGGCGATACTTGTTTGGTTTCCGTGTGTTGGATTTTTGAGATTTATCTGATACCAATTTATTTGGTATCAAAACGAGGTTATGATACCTGCTTTTGGTATTCTAGATTTTTGGGTTAACCCAAGTTTGCGAGTCAAACTGGGTAGTTATTTTGGATTTCACGGATTTTCCATTATGTATATGTTATAGACTCCGTTTCGGATTTATATGGATTTTCGGTGATTTTCATGTTCGGAATTTAGAGGTCAAAAGTTGGGGACTTGACAGCGATGGAACATCTCCAGACAGCATATAGGTATGATGTTTAATTTTATAGTTTATGACATGTTTTAGCATTCTTTATTTAGTACCTGTCTGGTTGTTATAACACATATTACATGTGATGGGTTAGCCATTGAGCATGGTTGACCTTAATAGAGATCAAAGATTATAGTCTTTGGTGATTTTTCATATCATACCATCAGTAGTTTTAGCTTTTGTTACTACTAGTAGGAGATGGAGGCACATACCAGCCTCTGCTATTGTTAGCTGGCTAATGGATGATACCTACATATTCCTGTTGACTTAGCCAGTAGAGTTTTTATATTCATATCTTTTGGATATTAGGGTATCCGATACGATGAAAATTGGTCATTTGGGGAGTTATCAGTTTTGATCATTGTTGAGAATGATTTGAGGTTGAGGAATATTGTGAGATCAGATATTGTGATGTGTTGATTTCTAATGATTTATGAGAGTAAATGTTATGTGGTGGTCTGATGATCTATTACTAGATATTTGTTTGGATGATCTATTAGTGGATAATTATTTTGATGATCTATTATTTGGGTTGTCGTTGATGGTGACATAGTGAGTGTCATGTATGATATTCACAGGTTTGATGATTATAGTTGGTGATCAGATTATAAATCGGGTGCTAGAGAGTTTACGGTTGAGTGTACCTATGAATTTTAATAAATCTGGTTAGTTGTGATTAGTTAACAGGATGATAAAGTTGATATTTGCTTCCTCTGATAGTAGACTATGTGGATAAATAATGATTTGATGTTTTGAATGCTAACTTGCTCTTATGGGGAGTAGAGACTGATTCATCTGATATTATGTGGGCTGATATTTTTGAGGATAAAAATGAAAGTGTCTTGATGTTCTTGAATTCTGACTTTATCTTTTGGGTCGTACACATTTATACATATGATTATTGTGAGTTTCTAGTAGATTATACCCCAAGTGGATAGACATACATGTCTGATTGTTTATTGGAGGTATTTGTCAATTAAAAACTATGTTGTGGAATGTGCACATATGTTTGAGTGTTTCATTGGATGTATTTTATTGATTTAATCTGAGTTGTGATATGTGCAGATGCGTTCGGTGTAATATTTGAGGTATCTTGTTTATTATATTTGATTTGTGGATGCACTTGTGTCTATTAGGCTTTGTTGGAAGTATTACGTTGATTATACTCTTGGCATAGGTGTATATATGCCAGGTGAGGTTGTTTGAGGTGTATTGTCGATTATACCTATATTGATATATGCACACGGGTTCGGTAGGTATTGTTGGAGGTATCACACTGATTTATACCTGTGCTATGAGTGTGTTTGGTATGTACTAATTGGATGATTATGTCGATCATACCTATGTTGTGTGTGCACGTGTGCCAGGTGTCTTGTTGGTAGCATCATGATGATTCTACCTATGTTGAATGTAGAATGCTGAGTGTCTACATTATGTTATTGGTTGTATAACCCTGTCAACTAATTCTCCTATTAGTGGGTGACCAACCCACTAGGATGATGATAGAGTTGACTATGGATTTGATTTGTTTACTAGGTTGTTTATACCTTTGGCTGCCCACAGTGATATGTGGTTGAGTGGTCTCGTGCAGCCTCTAGTTGGATAGTTAGGTGCCTTGGACACTTATGGATCGTTTGTGGTGAAGCGGAGCTCCCACATATACATATTTTGGATTGCTTATAGCGGAGCATTGCTCCCATATCTATTGCAGATACATGTTATGGATTATTTGTAGTGGAGTGTTATTCCTACATATTGAGGATTTCTTGTGGTAGAGCATTGCTCCCACATATGTGGTGTTTTCTGTGATGGAGCGTTGCTCTCACACAGGTGGATCTATTCTTGGTGATTAGTATTGTTGGTGATTATATTTCAGACTTATTGTCAGGGATCTTATGGTTAGAAATGTCTGTGATATGGACATTATGGGTCATGATTTTTCCATTAGAGTTTGGGAAGCCTTAGATGTTTTCAGAGACTTGATGATTTTGGTATTCCCAGGATGTTTGGATCGGTTTCCATTGTCTTTGTTGATGATGTTGTGATCTATTTCGGATTTACGGTGAGTCACGCACATAAGCTTTGCATAGTTCCAGAGATGTTTCGGTGGAAACGTCTAGATGTGAAGATCAGTAGTGCGTATTTTGGTTGTCTTCTGTGAGATGTTTGAGACACACGGTCATCAGTAGGAGTATACCGTGGTTCCACAGGAGAACGAGGTTGTTAACGTTGGGAGTAGACGGAGTCTATAGAAGAGGCTCACAACTTCCTTTGTTTCGCTCGATATTTCCGGAGATACGTTGAGGGTTTCTCTCGGATAGCTATGTCACTGACACGTCTGACCTGGAAAGGTGTGAAGTTCATTTGGACTAAGGATGACAAGACCAGCTTCTAGGAGCTGAAACGGAGACTAATGTCAGCTCCGATTTTGGTTTTACCTTCTGGAGAGGACGGATATGTCCTCTACACCGACGCATCTATTCAGGGTTGAGTGCTGTTCTGATGCAGCACGATATGGTAGTCTCCTATGCTTCTCGTCGATTGAAGGAGCATGAGAAGAACTACCCTGAACATGATCTGGAGCAAGTCGCCATTATTTTTGCCATGAAGATTTGGCGACATTATTTATATGGCGTTACATTTGAGATTCTCATTGACCATAAGAGTCTCAAATATTAGTTTACTTAGGAGGAACTTAATCTCCGACAGAGGAGATGGATGGAGTTCCTGAAGGATTATGATTGTACCATTAGCTATCACCTGGGGAGAGCTAATGTGGTTGCCGATGCGCTTAGCAGGAAGTCCGGAGGGACTTTAGCTTGCCACCGAGTTGTGGTCACAGACTTGATTTAAGGTTCCTTCGATTTGGGCCTTGAGGGGTAAGGACAGACAGAGCAGGGTACTCTGGTTACTATGGTTGCTCAGTCGTTAATCAGGACGAGGATACGAGAGCCCTAGGCTGCTAATCAGTATTTGTAGTTTATTTGCAGCCAGATAGCTTCCGGGCAGCAGACCGAGTTCACACGAGACGAGGAGGGTATTGTATACTTCCGAGATAGATTATGTGTACCTCAATCTCATCCGGTCATACAGGAGCTACTTCAGGAGGCTCACCGCTCTCGATTTGCGATCCACCCAGGCGGAACCCGTATGTATCTAGATTTGAGGCGTTCCTACTGGTGGAACAGTATAAAGAAAGACATCGCGGATTTCGTAGCTAGATGTCTTGTCTGTCAGCAGGTGAAGGCTGAGCACTAGAGACCTGCCGGATTACTTCAGCGGATTCCTATTCCCGAGTGGTAATGGGAACATATTACTATGGACTTTGTGGTGGGATTGCCGAGGACACGACGAGGCCATGACGCGATTTGGGTAATCGTTGATCGATTAACCAAATCCGTGCACTTAGCGATCCAGAGGACTGATTCCCTGGATCGATTGGCAGAAATGTATTGCCGGGAGATCATTAGATTACATGGTGTCCCTTTGATTATTATTTCGGATAGAGACCCTGGTTCACGTCTCGTTTCTGGCGGAGTCTGCAACAGGCCTTGGGCACGCAGCTCTGTTTCAGTATAACTTTCCATCCGTAGACAGATGGACAGTAGAGTGGACCATTTAGACTCTAGAGGACTTGTTGAGGTCTTGTGTATTGGATTTTAGGGACAGTTGGGAGGACCATTTGCCATTGGAGAGTTCGTCTACAACAACGGTTTGCATTCGGCTATTCAAAGGCCATCGTTGAAGCGTTGTATGGTAGGCCTTGTCGGACACCCAACCTCTGGGATGAGGTTGGAGAGGCCCAGCTGTTGGGACCTCATAGAGCTCAGCAGGGGGGGAGTTGGTCCGTATTATTAGACGGAGAGTGTCAGAGGCACAGGACTGCCAGAAGAGTTATGCTGACCGGAGTCGGAGACTCTTAGAGTTCTCTATTTGCGACCATGTATTTCTGTGAGTTTCACCCACGAAAGGGGTGAAGAGATTGGCCTCAGAGGTAAGCCAGCTCCGCGTTTCATTGGACCTTTTCAGATCTTGGAGAGGATTGGAGCGGTAGCTTACTGGCTAGCCCTACCATCGTCCTTGGTAGGCGTGTACTATGTATTCCACATATCTATGCTGAGAAGATACGTACCCGACCTGACGCATTGTGCTGACAGATATATCAGTTCCCGTTCAGCCTGACGTCACTTAGCAGGAGATTCCGGTACGGATTCTGGACTGGAAAGAGCGACAGTTGTGGAACAAGACTATCCGGCTGGTTAAAGTCGGATGGCAGCATCATTCGGATGAGGAGGCTACTTGGAAGCTCGAGGATACTATCCGAGCTCGATACCCCCATCTTTTCACTTGAGGTATGTGATTTAATTTACCGTTCAGCATTTATACGCTTTATCTGTTGTTAGTACTTGCTGAAGGTAGATGACGAAATTTGGGGACCAAAGTTTTATTAGTGGAGGAGAATGTAAAATATCGAAAAATAGGCGAATATTAATAAGGGAATTTTCTGGAATTTTTGGAAATTTTTCGAGAATTTTTCGGAGTTCGTACGGACGAGTTAACGGGGATAAAAACGGGGTCGGAAAAGTCTGTTTAGGCTACCCAATTAAACGAGGAAAAGTTTTATTTATTTATTTCCTTTTCCTAAATTTTTTCTCTTATTTCTTTTTTTCTTTTCCCCGATACTGTGTCGTTTCCCCGCGTGCTGCGTGCCGAGCCCTAGGTGCCGACGCCGCCGCCGCCCTCTCTGATCTCCTCACGCGCGCCACCGCCGTTCCGACGCCGAGCAGTGCCAACCTTCTTCTCCTCTGCTGACACTGAGACCTCCTCTTCCTCCATCTCGAGTGCCCTAGCTTCTTCGCCGTCTGTCGTCGTCGAACGGAGAGTGTCGGCCACCTTTCCTCTGCCCTAGACAAACTCCGGCGCCGGCCGCCGTCACCTGTGCCCTAGCGCCGGCCCTTCTCCTCTTCCGAGCACCGGCAACTGACCAAGTTTCTTTGCCTAGCCGACATCGTCACTGCCGCCCTTCGTGCCCTAGCCCGAGCCTTAATTTCTCCTCGGAACAGTGGAGATTTCGGCAAGGAAACGCTCTTATCTGATCCCCTCACTATTCTCCGGCAAGAAGGCGCTATCTTAGGTTGTCGGCACATTTTTAGAAGTGGAGGATCTGCTTGTTTCCGACCACCACACCCATGTCAACAGATTCACACACCTGAGGTAAGTTTTGGTTGTAAGATGGGTTGTTGTTTGACTTGAGGTTCCCAATTATTGATCTCAACTCGATCTGTTCAGTGAAAGATTCTAACAGGAAAGGGTTGTTTTGTGGATTATCTTTGGTCCGGCAGCAATCTTTCAGCGGCTACTTTTCTTCGGCAGCAACATTTCTGCTGGGAATCTAGGTAAGGTGTAGGGTAACAGATCCTTGTGGTAGATTCTGTGTTGGTTGGATTATTATGATGACAGATGTGAGTTAGGTTTATGTGTGGTATTAGGTATGTTGATGATTTATGATTTAGGGTTTTGCCTAGATAGTTTTAAGGATTCTATTTAGCAATTCATTGGAATTTTAGCTAAATAAATTTATTTCTGTTGGTATCACAGGACCTTGACGCGAGACGAGTTTCTCGACGTCCGGATTTGGACGGATTGGACCATTTCTTTTGGAGGCGGGTGGTACTTTTGACTTATGTCATTTGATATACATAGTAGTGAATATAACAAGTTGCATTAATTATGTTCTTATTTATTCCGGTTAATCACTAACCGATAATTGTTACATGATTGAGTGATTGTTTGTTTTGCATCTCATGTATTCCTTACCTGTTGATACATGCTTATAGGGGTAGTGATATACCATTCTTCACCATGTTCAGGACCTAGGTTTTATACCTTCTGTGTACCTTTGATTTGATTTGATTCGTTGACCTATGGTGCACTTTTATATATATATGGATTAGGTCAGGATATTTTGTGGTTAGTGCCATGCACCATTTGCATGATTGCATGCTGTGCGATAGTTCGCTCCATTATTGTTGAGCACATCGCCAGTTACATGGATCTGCACACACCACCACTCATGGGTTAGTGGTCGATTCAGGCAGTGTGTGTTGCAGCAGGGACTCTGTTAGGCACCGTTGGTCCGCTCATGGGTAGTGTGACACAACGTGTTATCCGGCAGGGATTCCTCCCCGTCATCGTGTACCGGGAGTTGAGAGCATTGCGCTCCCCCATTTATGATTTGGGGTAGGAGGATAGGTGTACTCGGTCACTCATCAAGAGTAGTGACGACAGAGTGCACGGTTGTCACAACCCTACCCACTCGGCCTCACTATTGTGTGAGATGATCGACTGGCGTCAGGGGTGACCAGGACGCATCATTAGCATCATTTTCATGATGCATTTATTGCTTGTGTTTGTGTTTGCTGTATTTATATGCTGCATATTGTTTGGGTACCTATGTTTGACATGCATACAGGATTTCCATATCTCTCGGACTGCTTGTCTTTATACCCAGGTCCTGGTTAGTACAGTATTCTCCTGTTTACTTCAGTATGCATTTACCTTTATTACATCAGGATACTCTACGCATGATTAGTGCTAGGTGTTATTTCCTTACTTTGTATATCAGTTGTACCTGCTGAGTGTTGGACTCACCCCGCCTCCATTGTTGTTATATTTCAGGATGATGCTGTCAGGAGAGAGTTCTAGTTGCTGGTCCCCTGAAGACCCCGAAGACTTATGGATCTTTTGGTTTTGTTTTGCTTCTTATTTGACCATGTTTACACTTGGTTTTGTTTGATACCTGGATATTGTTTGGATTGTCCTAGTTGATGGATTTTTGTTAGATTTGTTCTACTACATGCCTGCCTAGACGGAAGAAGAGGTAAGTTGACCTTATTGTCGGATTTGAGCTTTACGAGTGTAGTTGAGTAGGGTTGATTTCGAGTCAGGGTATTATTATGCTGTTTAGTTGTCATATAAACTGCGTGGTTGTGTCAGCCAGAGGTTAAAATTGATATTAACTGCGTGGTGATGGTTTATTTATTGTTATTATTCCAGGCGCATGTGGCTGAGGTATATAGTGTTTGTAGAAAGTTTCAGATTGTCCGCCGTACAGGGGCGATGCTGTCGAAATTTCTTCGGACAGGGACTCCTCCGGGGCGTGACAGTTTCCAAGGTCTCGGCCTGGGTAAGAGCAAGGTCTTTACCCTCGTAGGACTGGTGGCTCGCTACCTCAGTTTCTATTAGGGAGCGCGCAATGGTACTAAGCCTGGGCCCAAGAGATTATTATTTTAAAGTATAAAAGTATAAGTTTTGAACAAATGGAATCAGCTTCACATAAGTTTAAAGATCAACAAGTTTAGTTTTCTTTTATGCTAGCTTGTTGTTAAGATTTTTCTTACTGTTATTTGCTATTAGTTGAGCAGCTTTACATGTTTAGCATTTCAGTATGTTTGATTCCTTTGTTATTAGATGAGCATGAGTAGTATTTCTTTTAAAGTATTCAGTTATTAGATTTCTTCCTGTTCACATGCATATCCGAGTTTTGTGAGTTAGACAACGCTTACTAAGCATTCGCTTATAGTTGCATTTCCTCTTACTGCATATAAAGGGAAAGGAAAGCTATAGTGAAGGAAGGCGACAAGGAGGTGTGGATGGATGTGTGATATCTGGACTATGGAAGCCTTGGGACCTTTCTTAAGAATTCATTAAAATTTTGTATTTAGACTGTTGGGATTATTCTTTCATGTTGTTGGATTTGTTCATTGAATATCTTAAGTTTTAGAATTCTTCCTTTTATTTGCTATGCATATCAGTTCCGCTATCTGAGTTGTATTATTGTTGCATGCATGTTCAGATTAATATATAGTTTTAGCATGTTCTGATTAATATACATAGTTTTTAGTTGAGAACAAATGATTGAGTAGAATGTTGAGATGAGTTATTTATGTTTTCAGCTGTTACTTATTGTATCCTTTGAGTTTTGAGAGTTTTAAGTATTGATATTTACATGTGAGCAACACTAGTTAAGAAAATTTAATGGTCTAGTAGCGTCCCACCCTCCTGGACTAGTAGGGAGGAGGGTGGGGTGTTACAAAGGATTGAATCCGAAGATCACTCGTCGTCGTTGGATAAGCATCCTTTCTATTTCTCTCTTCTTGTTTGAGGATTGTATGCTTAATTACATTATGTCTTCGGGTTTTTCTCCAACGTCTATGGAGTAGATTCCTTGTTCTAGGATTAGGGAGTAGTTGTGGATTGGTTTTGATGTAAGACTCATATTTATGCCTCTATTCATTGAATGATTTCGCTTGCTTTGTTTCAACCGCTATGCATGAGACTTGTTGCTAGATTTCCATATCATATTAATTGATTGTGTAGGAATTGCTAACCTCGTAGAGAGAGTATCTTAGATCGTACACCAGAGGGGCCCTAGTGACAGGGGTAACCCGTTCATGGACATCTAGGGTATTTCCTTGAAAGGAGAGACAACTTCTCCACAAGGAAATAAGAGACCAAACCAAGCCCTTATTTCTATCCTTAATGACACCAATTAGAGTTGCGCTCTTGTGATCTACCGAGGCGCCCTAGTGACAGGGGTTATCCGTGACAGGATTTCACAGGGATCTTCTCTATTTAGTGCTTAAGGATGGTTGCTTTAGCTTCCTACAAATGCATGTTGATGGACAATGAGTAAAGGATAGAACGTGATACATCAATACTACCACAATGAAACTGAACTCCTAGAACTCTTCATAAACCAAGTTAATTACTCTCTCTTCACTAGTTCTCATTTGCGCTTCCCAATCTCTTTTCTTTAGATAACTTACAACCATAAGTAGTTTAGGTAATCCTAAGTGAACCATTGCTAGTGTTTATAACTAGTCCTTGTGGGATCAAAAATCTTTATTACTGACGACGAATTCGTGCACTTGCGGAATCGTAACATAGCGCCAAAAGATAAAGAAGAATACAACTAGACGAAGAAGGAACAAGCCGATTTCGTGGCCAACGAAAAGGCAGAATTCCACCTGCTCAGCGTTCTACCGCCCCAGGAGGTAAGTCGGATCGGAAGCTACGAGTCCGCTAAAGACCTCTGGGAAAAATTCCTGGAGCTCCACGAAGGCACCTCAGAAGCGAAGTTAGCAAGACGGGACATCCTCCGGACTCAGTTGACGAATCTCCGGATGAACAATGGTGAGAAGGTAGCGCAACTCCAAGCGAGAATCAAAGAGCTGATAACTCAGCTAAATAATCTCGGAGAATCGATAACAAACCGAGACTCGATCTGGTACGCGCTCAACGCCTTCCCAAGATCTCCAGAATGGGCGTCCTTAGTAGATACATACTACATCTCTAAGGACTTTGAGGTAAGTACATTAGAAAATTTATTTTCTACATTTAAACTTTACGAATCTCAAATTGTAGAGCTTAAACAAGTAGAGAAGCCAAATCTCAATATAGCCCTACAAGCTGAAAAGGATAATCCCGACTCTGAAGCGTCGATCGATGAAACTGAAGCGACGCTATTAGTAAGGAAGTTAAATAAGTTTATTAAAACTAACAAATTTAGATCATAGTCAAGAAAGCATCAACGCAATAGAAGGACGGTTTGATGCTACAACTACAACGAGAAAGGGCACATCAAGGATGACTGCCTAAAACTAAAGAAAAGGGACAAGGAGAAGTCTCAAAAGACGACATCCTCGAAGTGCAAGAGTCTGAAGGCTACATGATCCTCAAAATCAGAAGTCGAAGCCTTCTCGGGAGTAGCACTGATGGCCAACCATCAAATCTTTGAAGAAACCAGCTCGGAGATGAGCATAGATGAAGGGGGAGGATCATCAGAAGAAGAAAGCTGCAATGAAGGGGGAGCATCAGAAATAGAGGTAAGTAAGGTACGTTCACTAACTCCCAAGCAGTCTTTTCAATTCATTAAAGTACTCACTAAAGATTTAGTTAAATTAGAAAAGAAAAATAGTGAGTTAAAATTAAATTTAGCAAAATCATATCCTATAGAAATGTACGATAATTTAAAGTTAGAAAATGGAAAATTAAAAAATAAAATTAAAAAATAAAATTAAAAAATTGAAAAATAATTATGCATACTTAAATAAATTTCCAAAATAAAAACTTAAGTTATATGGAAAATTAAACTGGTACATTAGAAAACATCAGGGACAACTTAGGAAAGTTCCCGAAAGTTATGTACCCTCTGAGTTCTTAATTAATCCAGTAGGAAGGAACCTTTACTGGGTTCCAAAATCTTTTCTAAACTAATTTTTTTTTGAGTTAAAGCTTTCAGCGAGAAAATTAAACGTTAAAATTTCTTTATGAGGCTTTATCTAAGGAAGTGGTTGTTGCTCCAATAACCAAGAAGGCCTAGTGCCTCACCACGAACTGGAAGCCAAAATATTGAAATAAAATGTTTAATTAAATTTCTGGTAAAGTATTAAAATTAGAATTAAATAATGCTTTAAAAAAAATTTTCAAACATTTTTTTTAAAATTCTTCATAAATATTTTTATACTTAGAAAAATATTTCATGCATAAAATTTTTTACTTAGAAAAATTTTTTGTTTAAACTTTTTTCAAAAAATTGTCTTACCTAAGTTTCACTTTAAAAAGTTTTAAAAGATTTAAATTCTCAAAATTGTTTAAAAATTGCCTAAGTTAAAATTTTCTTCTACTTACAAAAATTTGTTTTAAAAAATAGTTATGTTTGTAAAATCTTTAAAAAAATTTTGATAATTATTTTGAAACTGATTTATTTTAAATCTTATTTAAAAAATTCTTTTTACCTTAGAAATTATTTTGAAAATGATTTCTTTTAAAACTTGAACTTTTCCTTAGAAAACTTCTACTTAAACATTTTGACCCTATTTTTTTGCTGTGATCAAAGGGGGAGAAATATGAACAAGTTAGTTTAGGGAGAGTTAAGAATTAAAAGTTTCTTTTTCTTAGTGTTGCGAACACTATTATTGCAATCTTTATGCTTATACTATTAGTTTAGTAATTTCTATAAATTACTGTTTGTCTATTTTTTCCTAACTTTAACTTGGGTTGATGCACATCAAAAAGGGGGAGATTGTTGGACCCCATGGTTGTTTTGATGTGATCAACCAAGTTGGGTTAGGTCCTGCTTGTTATTTGATCCCTGTGTCTAAGTGTGCAGGAGCTTAGGAGCGCAGGAAGTCGAGCGGAAGACGTAGCTAGCGAGAAGAACGACATGGGAAGGGAGCCGACGGGCTCGGTGCGTCCGAAGGACGAGAGAGTTGCGGAAGAATACACCGGTGGATGAGAAGAACGTGCGCGGTGTTCGAGAGACGAGAAGACGGGTCGGAAGCCTACTCGATAAGAAGGCCAAAAATTGGGTTCGGGTGAGCCCTATTTCGATTGGCCGCAATCACCCAAGCAATTGGAGCCTCGGAAGAAGAAAACAAGTCAAAAGGAGTTGGAAAAGCTAGCTGGAGGCGCCTTCAACGAAGTGTTGAAGGCGCCTGCACTGCCTGCAGCCTTGGAGGCGCCCTCATTGCCTTGAGGGTGCCCTCAACCTTGTCCAGGGCACCCTCAAGGCCATTGGAGGCGCCTTCAACCTGGCCAAAGTGGTGGTTTGTAATCGGATAGAGTTTTATCCGGTCAAATCCCTTGGAGGCGCTCTCAACCCCTTTGGAGGCGTCCTCAAGACTCGAGATAGAGTTTTCAGGAGCTATATAAAGGCCCCTGGAACTAGGAAAAGAAGGAATCAACTTAGTATTCAATTCCTAGCAACTTGTAAGTGCTTTTAGTGTGTAAAAGGCTTCTCCGCTTTTAGAGAAGGTGACTTTCTTAGTGCGCCTATTCAACCGCCTTGGATTAACAACCTTCTTGGTTGTAAACAAGTGAACTTTCTGGTCTCTCTTTTATTTTATTTTATTGTTGCTATTGTTTAAAGAGTTGAAAGTTTTGAGGAGGGTATTCTTAAGTTGCAGGCAATTCATCCCTCTCCTCTTGTCGGCCCCGCTGCGCCAATAGATTCAACTTATTTCTTCTAGAAATTCATATATAAATCCACTTTATTAGTATAAGGTACATATAAATCCATAGAATATCCAAATTCATGTATAAATGTAGTGTAAGGTACATAATCCACTTTATTAGGTACAATTTAACTAAAATCAAGTGTATATGTACACAATTATAGTACAATTTATAAAGTATCGATTACAATTGGACGTAATATAGGTATTAATTGTCGGAGCAATCTGGGTACCCTAGGTTTTGATATTTGGGCAAAGGTTTAAGTAAGGTTTATTGTTGTATTTGATATGCATTGTGAGTGTGCAGGATACAGGTACAATAAGGAAAGTCCAAGGGTAATCTTGGTAAAGGAGGAAAGTCCAAGGATAAGTCTTGGCAGTGTAAGTCCAAGCATGTAGTCTTGGCAACGTAAGTCCAAGTGTGACTTGGCAATGGATGAAGTCCCAAAGGCGCGACCTCATGGCAAAGGAAGACCCGACAATAATGACAAGGCCGATGGAAGCTCCAGAAGGCAAGATGTGAAGGATGGGGAGGCATCCGAGGGATGCAAGGCTGATGGAGGAGGCTAGAAGACTAGGTCTGGGTTGGTCAGGCGAGGACGAGTGCTGAGTGAATGTACTCGGGGGTTAAATCCTAGGATTAGGGTTTTACTATAACGTTATTGCAGTGTTACTATAGCGTATTGTAGCATTACTATAGCAGTACTATAGTAGTCGACTGGTGTTTTCATCAGTTGACTAGTGCGATCGACCGAGCAGTCGACTGGGAACAAACAGAATGCTTCTGTTCATTCGGTTAGTATAGAGTAGTCGATTGATAGAAGTATCAGTCGACTGGTATCGAGCCGTTGGGTTGTAACAGTCGAATCTTCATAGAGGATAGTCGACTGATGATTTTGGCAGTCGACTGGCAGGCGGGGTTTTCCAACTCATGGCCTATATAACCAAGCATTAGAAGGTTGGTTAAGATTGACGAAATTAGTGGGGGTTAACCCTAATTAGAGTCTCCAAGTGCCCAAGTGATATAGCGTGCTTGTACGAGGTTGTGGCGAGGTTTCTCCACAAGAAGCTACGCGAGCTAGCCGAAAGTTCTCCGGGGAATCATCCATCGACGGATCGGGATTGCCCACCTTATGGACAGCCGTGGAGTAGGAACTTTATCTCCGAACCATGTTAAATTAACGTGTTAGGTTTGCTTTCTATTATTAGTATTTGTTTTTGTATTTCGCTGTGCGTACTAACCATTGTAGGAAGCGACGTTTTAGGTGAGACGCTATTCACCCCCCCTCTAGCGGACGTCAAGGTCCCAACAAGTGGTATCAGAGCAAGATTATCTCTTGTTGGACTAATTGCCAAGAGAGCGGCTAAAGGAAGAAGATGGAGTCGAAGGGACCTCTCGGATGGGACATCAGAATCCCATCTCCATATGAGCGCGAGGACTTCTACTATTGGAGGAAGCGTATGGAGATGTAGTTCCAAATGAATTGGAACCAATGGATTGCGTTAGAGGAACCGTTTAAAGCTCCAACGGACAAGAAGGGAAAGCGTCTCTAACCTCGATATTGGGCCGAGGAGCAAAGGGAGACGGACAAGGTGGTAACTAGAATTTTAATTAATTGATTACCTTCTAATGCGATATTGAATGTAGGTGAATACGAGAACGTAAGTGACCTTTGGAAAAAGGTAATTGCGCTTCATGGGAGTCCTACACAAATCCAAGAAGAGGAGGAGCCCAAAGAGAAGGGCTCATTGGTCCAAGAAGAGAAGAATCAATCGGATGTTGACACGGATTCAACATCCAAGGAGGAGAAGGAAGATGAGGAGGTATCATCCACATCTTCAAGGGAGGAAGAAATGGAACCGTCCACATCTTAAAGTGAAGAAGAAGAAGAGCAATCCAAGGAAGATGAGATCTTGGAAGCTCAACCCTCCACCTCAACTACCAAGAAGAGCACAAAGGACCACATCAAATGCTTTGAGTGTGGTAAGATGGGACACTACAAGAGTAGGTGTCCAATGCTCCAAAAGGTAAGGGAGGTAAAGCCTAAACTCAAAAAGGTTGATTTAACTAATGTGAGTTGTAGGAAAGAGAAGAAGCACATTAGGTGTTTCATGTGTGGTGAGTGGGGACACTACCATATAAAGTGCCCAAGGAGAGGAGAGCTCAAGAAATTGGCCCACTTGAAGGAGTGGGAGAAGAAGAGAGCTTCAAGGGTAAGGAAGGAAAACCCTAATTTGAATTCAAGTTCAAATTTAAATTCTTCCACGCATTCTAGAAATAATTTTTATTATTTACCCAAGCATAATCATGGATTTAGATATAATGATAGGAATAAGGTTAATGTAGGTGATAACCCTAGGAGATCTATTCATGCTAAATCTAGTAAGGGTAGATCTAATAAGACCCAAACCATTTTGCCTAAGGGAAGGAAAGTGGGTGAAAACCTAAGCATTAATCCCAAGAAAGGGAGACATATGCCTAGGAAAGTGGATAGGTCTAGGGATATCCAAGATGGATATGTTGATTCTAGGGTTAGAAACCTAGAATTGGAAAATCAAGCCTTGAAGTCAAGGCTTGAGAAAATGGAGAAAGTCCTAGGTAGATTCATTGTTGGATCTCAAGGACTTGATAATGTTATGGGTTGCCTAAGACCCAAAAGTGATAGATTGAGTTTAAGATATCAATCTAGTCTCTCCAAGGCCAAGAAGAAATCATATGCTAGGGTGACAAATGATAATGGAAAGGGAGAGTCATCCAAGGCCAATAAGAAGGAATATGCTAGGGTAGTATATAATTATGGCAAGGATAAGGTGTCTAAGATTAAGGACAAGAAGAAATTAACCAAAGACAAGGTGTCTAAGGTTAAGAAAGTCAAGTTTATAGGCCAAGTGTCACCTATGGTGTACCATGTGGGTATAGCCATAGTGGATGAGTCACCAAGGGAGGTGACTAAGGTTAAGATTCCTAAGATTAGGAAGAGCCTTTTGGACCCATGGTAGATGGGTTATCAAATGTGCCAAGTGATTAAGAGACGGACTTGAGTCTCTAACCTAGTGGGTTGACACAATTAGGATGGTATCATGCATGAAAATATGACATTAGGGTCATATTGCATGAAAATTAATTTTTGATGCATAGATGTCATATAAACTCATGCTAGAGAAGTATTGTGGTTTAATATGGCCAGATACATCAAGAGGAAGCCAAAACTAGGACTTTAGGTCAAGGTTCAATTGAACTATTTAGATAGTTTTAAATTTTGTGTCATTCTTAGAATCTGTGATAAATATATTTATATATATATTTTTCCCAAGTAGACAAGGTTGAAATAGATTTCTCTATAAAATTTGGGAATTTTTAAAGGTTTGTAGAATTTCTGGTGCATTTCTGAAGTTGGTCAGAAAAGGTTAATTTTTTCATAAATAGAGTACCAGTCGACTGGTACAGTTACTAGTCAACTGGTAACAGTATTTTTGAGCACATAAGGTCTCTGTGAGTTCATTTTGATAAGGGCAGTCGACTGAGATTTATACTAGTCGACTGGTAACACTGTTCATGAGCACAAAATGTCTTTGTAAGCTCATTTTAACGATGACAGTCGACTGGGACTTATAGCAGTCGATTGATACAGTCTGAAAATATTTTTCAGCATTAGAAAATGACCAAAAGAGTGGTAAACATGTATGTAATCTTATGGGGGATTAATACATGATGTTTATTGTCATTAGATGTCAAAGAGTCAAATAATTGGGATATTGTTGGAGCTCTTTTTTATATATGGCAAAGGGGGAGAAGTTTATCTTTGCAAGAAATCCTAGGTCAAGGGGGAGCTTAGGTGAAGGGGGAGCCTAGGATTAGGTTCCATGATTTATGCATGTGTAGATTACATGTTTATTTGCATTATTATTGCTATATTATTTCCCTAACTTAAATGGATTGTCAAACATCAAAAAGGGGGAGATTGTTGGAGCAATTTGGGTACCCTAGGTTTTGATGTTTGGGCAAAGGTTTAAGTTAGGTTTATTGTCGTATTTGATATGCATTGTGAGTGTGCAGGATATAGGTACAACAAGGAAAGACCAAGGGTGATATTGGAAAAAGAGGAAAGTCCAAGGATGAGTCTTGGCGGTGTAAGTCCAAGCATGTAGTCTTGGCAAACATAAGTCCAAGTGTGACTTGGCAATGGATGAAGTCCCAGAGGCGCGACCTCTTCGCAAAGGAAGACCTGACAACAATGACAAGGCCGATGGAAGCTCCAGAAGGCAAGACGTGAAGGATAGGGAGGCATCTGAGGGACGTAAGGCTGATGGAGGAGGCTAGAAAGCTAGGTCTAAGTTGGTCGGGCGAGGACAAGTGTTGAGTGAATATACTCGGGGGTTAAATCCTAGGATTAGGATTTTACTGTAGCGTTACTGCAGTGTTACTGCAGCGTACTATAGCAGTATTGTAACATTACTGTAGAAGTCGATTGGTGTTTTCATCAATCGACTGGTGCGGTCGACTGGGCAGTCGATTGGGAGTGAACAAAATGATTCTGTTCGTTTGGAGCAGTCGATTGATGGAAGTATCAGTCGACTAGTATCGGGTCGTTAGGTTGTAACGGTCGAATCTCCGCAGAGGATAGTCAACTGATAGTTTTGGCAGTCGACTGGCAGACGGAGTTTTCCAACTCGTGGCCTATAAAACCAAGCATTGGAAGTTTGGTTAAGGTTGACAAAATTAGTGGTGGTTAACCCTAATTAGAGTCTCCAAGTGCCCAAGTGATCTAGCGTGCTTGTACGAGGTTGTGGCGAGATTTCTCCACCCACAAGGAGCTACGCGAACTAGCCGGAAGTTCTCCAGGGAATCATCCATCGATGGATCGGGATCGTCTACCTTACGGACAACCGTGGAGTAGGAGTTTTATCTTCGAACCACGTTAAATCAACGTGTTAGGTTTTCTTTCTATTGTTAGTATTTATTTTTGTATTCCGTTGTGTGTACTAACCATTATAGGAAGCGACGTTTTGGGTGAGACGTTATTCACCCCCCCTCCTCTAGCAGACGTTAAGGTCCTAACATTAATTAGGATGTTGTGGAACCTACTACTTTGCATTTAGTATGGTCAATAGCATCGCTTGTAACGACCCAATTTTCCCTTTTATGCAATTTTTGGAGGTCGTTTGGTATTTTTACTAAACGAAAGAAGTTTTGACAAAAAAACGTTCAAGCCGAGATTTGAACCGTGGACCTCAGACCTGAACCGAGCCTTAACCGAATCCAGCCAGCCAACTGTTCTGCAATTGTTTTGTGAATGAATATGGAGCAAAATCTATTTAAGCAGTAGTTAATGAATAGGAAATAAATTGGAATAAGAAGGGATGCAGCCGAGACTCGAACCCACGAGCCTTGCCTTAAGCAGAACACAGCCAACCAACTGTGCCAGCGGGCTTTGCTAATTTTGGAAGGAGCGGAATATATTTAAGCTATAGTTGATAACAGAAAATACCTAAGTTAAGAGAGGACTTAAGTTTCTCCCGTGACCTAAAACTCTCGATTCCTCTCCTCTTCTCACGCGATGGCGCGGCGTCTCTGCTTGGGCGTAACGAAACCGCGTTAGGGATTTGTCTCCGGCGCCGGCGAAAGGCTCTTTCCGGCCGGTCTTCACCCGTGCGTGACCACCTCGGCGAGGAGAGCTCGGAAACACAAAGAAGCCGCCGAGATTCGAAGTTCTCCGAACCCTAACAGCTTCTTTTTCCTCCTTCGGTTGTAAGTCCAAGAAGTCGCTGTAAGTACTACTCACCTGTGGTAGGAGTTGCTCCGAATTTAGGGTTTCCGTTTCCCTTGCTTGCGGATTTTGCAGTGTTGAGTAAAATTTTATGCTAGGGTTTGCTGTTCATTCTTTTCTTCAGATGCTACTTAGATATTTTGCCATGTATTCTAAGTTTTCGGTTGGACTTTGTAGCTAGTTTCCCAAGTGGCAGAGACAATTTGTATTTAAGCAGGAAGTTTCGGTTGTCTTTGAGTATTCGGGTTTTTCTTTCCTTGCTTACAGAACCTGTCGAACAGAGATTACATTGCTAGGGATTTAATTGGTTTGGGTTCTTTCCTTGCTCTGTTTGTTAAGCCGAACAGCCCTACCTATTAGCATGAGAACTTCGAGTTTTGTTATTGACATGCTTCAATTGTGATAATCCGAACAACCCCTAATTCCAGCATGTAGTTATGTTTTAAGCATGCCTTTAGCACTTAAATGTTGTATTCTTGTATGTCTACCTGCTGCCCATAAATTCCAACAAGTTTGTCTTCCTTTGGGCCGTGCAAATGGGCATAAACATCCCTTAATTATTAGTATGCAGTTCTGGTTTTTGCTTGCTACCTCCATGAACATGAACAGCCATGCACGGTTTAGCTTTCCTTGCTACTTAATGACCATGCACAACTTGGTACACTAGTATGTTTGGATAGATCGTTTGTTGCTATTTCAAGGGCAAGAACAGCCTTGTTATAAGGATTCAGAGTTAGCTTATTTTGTTACCTTATCTAGCATTCCAGTGTTTGGTTTCCTTGCATTTCAGTTGCTTAGTTTCCTTTGCATTTCAACATGCAATTCAGTTTTAGAATTTCACAGCTTTGCTCTAATTTACATCATGCTTAAAGAGTTCAGATTCGCTTTCCTTGATTTATATTTATTGTAGCATGCTTAGAGAGTTTAGACTTGTTTTCCTTTTATTTAGTTAGAATGAGTTTAGCATTTTCCTTGCTACTCAAAGGGCAAGAACAACCCTTCATTTAGTTAGGATGGGTTTAGCATTTTCCTTGCTACTCAGAAGGGCAAGAACAACCCTTTATTTAGTTAGAATGGGTTTAGCATTTTCCTTGCTACTCAGAAAGGCAAGAACATCCTTCATTTAAAGTATGTAGTGTTAATTTCTTGAATTTCTTGAACATGAACAGCTATTAAGCTTATCTTGTAGTTTGATTTGCTTGTTTTATTTTTATAGCATGCTCAGTTAGTTGCAAATCTCTACTTGTTAGATACACTTGCAGTATTCGAATAGCATGAGCAGTATTGAATTATAATTTAGTTTCTAGTTTCTTGTTTTAATACATATACATATATGTGCTAGTTAGCTTTTAATAGCTCTTTAATCTGAAGCATATAGTTAGTTGTTTTTTCTATTTTAATAAGATGAATAGCCATGTATTTTAGTGGAATAATTATGTGCCCTATTAAACCTTTTGAGGATTATGGGTAACTACAAGTAAGAAAAAGACCAAGGTCTAGTTAGAAAAGATAACAAGTAAATTAAAGTAAGAGGCTAGTACCCGACTTCCGAGGTTGTCGTTAAACAAATCCAGGTGACCAATTCTGAGGTCTTGGCCCTGGTAAGACCGAGGTCTTTATCCTCATAGGACTGGAGGCTAGCTACCTCAGTCACTATTAGAGAGCGCGCATAAGATGATACTAAGCCTGGGCCCAAGAAAGAAAAGAAGAAAGTTAAATATTAATTTAAAGTATAAGGCTAAAGTAAATGAAACAAGTATCACCTATGATTAGAACTAGCAAAGTTTAGCTCTTATAATTCTAAGCATACCGTATTAGTTTTCATTTGCTTTCCTTATGAGTTTATTGAGCATGATTAGCTTTATTTTTAGCATGCAGATTTATGCTTGTATATCATGAGTATGCAGATTTATTCTTATATCATGAGTATGCAGATTAATTTAGTGCTTTGCTATAGATGAACATGTGTAGCTTTTCTTTTTAGCATTTCAGTTTTAGCATCCTTTGCATCTTATGCACTTCGAGTTTTTGTGAGATAGTTTAGTACTTACTAAGCATTTCGCTTATAGATTTATTTTCCTCCTACTGCAGATAATGGTAAAGGGAAGCTATAGTCAGAAGGAAGGCGACAAGGAAATGTGTGGTGGATGTGCGATGCCTGGACTATGGAAGTCTTGGGACTAGAAAGGAGTTTCTTTTAGTTTTCTTTTCCTTTTGCTATGTTAGAAGTATTCGGGATGGTATATGTTATCTTGATGTTATTAGGACATAGTAGATGAATTGTGATCTTGTGTGATGATTTCTGGTATAGTTCTCTTTTGTTTTGGATTATTTACTGCGTGAGTTGTTTGATATATGTTCCAGCCGCCTGTGGCTGAGTATACTGTGTATGTATTGATGTTTATGGTCACCGGTACAAGGGAGACTCGGCCGAAATTTTTCGGTAGGGATTCCTCATGGTTTCGATCACACCGGTTAAGTAGAGTTAATAGTTAAGTAACGGTCACCTTAGAGAGTAGTAGAGTAGTAAGAAGGGTGGTCGTTACATCGCTAGGGATGATTATTTCCATTGGTAGGCAAAAGTCATATTAACATAAATATGGACGAACGAATATGAGAGTTAATACTTCATAAGTAGAAGAAGAGAATGTATGTGACATTCACATGATGTGATATACACCCATAACTAAATTCTAGAAGAGGTTAATGTTTGTGAGTTATTTTGGCCATATCACCTTGTGTATATACTTGATTATATAATATGGATTCAACTTATTTCTGGTAGAAATTCATGTATAAATCCACTTTATTAGTATAAGGTATGTATAAATCTATAAAATATCCAAATTCATGTATAAATGTAGTATAAGGTACATAATTCACTATATTAGGTACAATTTAACTAAAATAAAGTATATATTGTTGGTATATGCCCGATGCGGTGTGTATTAAAATACGTTTCGTAAATATATGTAGCGAAAAATAAAATAATAATAATTTCTAAATTATTAGATCGCACGCACCACACGTATATAAGGATACAACATGTCAAATATGATCGCATAATTAAATTTTTACGGAAAATAAATTTACGCTAGGTGTACCTTACGGATGACTTATAATGAGAAGGGCATCAACCGTAGTAACGTTGTCGAACCTCGCCTCTATTCGTATCTACGCTGAGCTCCTCAAGATAACTCCTTGAGTACAAGCATCTCCTTTGAAATTTACTAGTCACGAGCGAAGAAGAGGGATCAAGAGGAAGAGGGATCAAGAGGAAGGGGAAGAGAAGCACACAAGGAAGAGATTTCTTCCTTGTGGTGGTCACAGCAACAAGGGGAAGGGCTTCCCCTTGTTGGTGGCAGCAAAGAGAGAGGGGAGAGGGAGAGGAGAAGAGAAATTGGGTTAAGATTTTCTAAAAATCTTATAAGCCAATTAATGGTCTCATGTATATAATTTTCTCTCAACCATATTAATATATAGCCCTCATTAATGAGCTGGATTATAAAGTCCAAATCCAACTCATTATTCCTTAACAAAAAATTAGTCCATTAACCCCTTGGTTTGGTTCACAACTAAACCAAGCTGGTTCATGACTAATTCATGATTAAACCAAATATGGTTCAACTATTCCATAAGAGATATGACCCATCTGTGCTTCCATTATGATAAATATTTCCATATTTGTCTTATGTATGATCCAACCAAACATTTATCTCTTGATCTAAGAATCTCATTCTTTAACTTGTTTTACGTCTTTTAGAGACTCGTTAGGCGTGTGACCAATAGGTTCCCGATTTATCTTGGTCATCCATAATTAACTACTTAATTATAGAACGATCATAAGTGGCACCTAGTACATCATGATCTCCAATTAGTCGAAAAATCATAGTTGATTTTAGAATTAATTCTAAACTCTTCAGCAGCTACAATGAGTTGTGCCTCGTTCCTTTCACTCATCTTATACCCACTTGGTTTAGGACATGTTCTATGTGTCTTGTCCCCACTAGGCTGACTACGTCACACCTAGCCCAAGTAATACTTTCTCGTTCTGTAGATTCAAATTACTCATACATGTGTACAAGAGTCTCGCACTCTTAACATGTGATGCTTTAGCCAAAGACTTTGAGTAATAATCCTAAGGAGTGGCCATAGGATATACATCTTCTCGCAAGGAGCGGTGAATCCTCTGTGGGCTATCCAAACACCTTCGGGCACTTCAACTTATACCTAATCATCCCGGGTCCACATCTCAATGAGATACTTGCTTAAGATGTCAAAGTATAAGTCTCCATGACCAAGATGACTTGTATACCTCAAGTTGAAGGAAACTTGCACTCGTGCTGTAGTAAGAACTTCACAGACATATCTATATATGTAGAGAACCATATAAAGTCTTAAAGTGAGTTGCTCCAATGAACTAGTTACCATAACCAGCATCCACGTTTAACTCTCGACATCCCAATGTCTACAGCCAGTGAGAAAACAGCTGCTTGGCCGAACCAAGGAGTATAACCCGTGCTAGTCTTACAAAATTGATGATTTTTGAATGCATCAATTCGACGACTAGGGAAATTTTAATGTATTCATAATTGCACATATAGAGATAATCACTAGTTGCGATCCAATCACAAATTCTCTCATGCTTTGAATTATATTACAGACATTCAGTAAATGAGTTTAAGACAATCAAACATATAATATGCACTCAAATAGTGAATCTATACTTATTAAATAAATAGAAAAAATCGTAAGGCGATTGCCTTAGGACATCCCTCAAATTCTAGCATATATGTACACAATTATAGTACAATTTATAAAGCATCGGTTATAATTAGATGCAATATATGCATTAATTAGGATGTTGTGAAATCTACTACTTCACATTTAGTGTGGTCAATAGCATTGCTAGGGATGATTATTTCCATCGGTAGGGCAAAAGTCATATTAACATAAATATGGACGAGCCAATATAAGAGTTAATACTTCATAAGTAGAAGAGGAAAATGTATGTGATTTCACAAGATGTGATATACACCCATAACCAAATTCTAGAAGAGGTTAATGTTTGTGAGTTGTTTTGGCCATATCACCTTGTGTACATACTTGATTATATAATATAAATTCAACTTATTTCTTATATAAATTCATGTATAAATCTACTTTATTAGTATAAGGTACGTATAAATCCACAAAATATCCAAATTTATGTATAAATGTAGTATAAGGTACATAATCCACTTTATTAGGTACAATTTAACCAAAACAAAGTATATATGTAAACAATTGTAGTACAATTTCTAAAGTGTCGGTTACAATTGGACGCAATATAGGCATTAATTAGGATGTTGTGGAACCTACTACTTCGCATTTACTATGGTCAATACCATCGCTAAGGATGATTACTTCCATCGGTAGGGCAAAAGTCATATTAACATAAATATTGATGAACCAATATGAGAGTCAATATTTCATAAATAGAAAAGGAAAATGTATGGGATATTCACATGATGTGATATACACCCATAACTAAATTCTATAAGAGGTTAATGTTTGTGAGTTGTTTTGGTCATATCATCTTGTGTACATACTTGATCATATAATGTGGATTAGGGCCAATGACACTATTGCTCCACTTTATTAGGTACAAATTTTCCAAAATTAACTATAATTGTATGTTAATTTGGTATAATTAAATGTCCAAATTTATATATCATTGATCATATAAATGTAGTTTAATCAGGTATAAAATGTCTAAAAGGAGGTATAATTGCACATTAATTCAGCACAATTTAAACTAAATCAAGTGCATTTTCTATCCAATTGAGCACAATCTACAATAGGTTGATCAATCATCAATATGTACAAATTAGGTACAGTTAATTAGATAAAAATTATCCTAAATAAAGTATAAATGTAGTTTAATTGTATATAAATATAGTTTAATTGAGTATAATTATACAAGATTTTAGTATCCAGGTATAAAGTTCCCTCATCTAAAATATGTCCCTACCACACTGTTAAAACAAAATACTTAACAAATGTTGCACATGATCCTCAGGTGTGTAAAAAAATCTTAAAAGTTGAAGTAGAGGTGATAAAACCCTACCAAATCCTAATAATCTCTCATCTCCCACCCAACTCCCTAAAATTGATCCTCTAGCTCCCTCCCAACTCCCTCTTGCAAACTTCAATTTGTATCCTAAAATCAACGACAATGCCAACAGAGGTTGCGATAGCAAGATAGGCGGTGACGACAAGAGACATTCGAGTGCTAAAATGGAGAGCCCTAAGATTTTATTTCAACATACTTTTTTAGAAGGGATTTATGATTGAAATATTTATTTATTGTAAATATAGGGAAAATGTATGTTGTTTTTGTTGGAAGGAATCTCGGTGTTTATGACAGTTGGGAAGAAAGTCATGCTCAAGTTAACAAATATAGCGGTGTATTACACAAATTGTATCTAAGTAAAGAGAAAGCATTGATAGCTTTTAATTCATATAAGGAGAGACAACATGCTTCCTTCACCCCTAATTCCAAAAAAGGTTAGAGCTTGGCTTCGGTGTTTGTAACAACCCAAATTTTCTTATTCCGAGTCCTAATAGTACTTAAAAATATTTAGAAATGCTTTAGAAAAATTCTAGAGATTTTTAGAAATTTTTTGAGTATTTTTTATGCAATTTTTAGAGGTCGTTTGGTATTTTTACCAAAAGGAAGAAGTTGGAAAAAATGGGGGGGGGGGGGGGGGTCAAACCCGCGACCTCCGGCCGAACCAAGCCTTAAGCAAATCCGGCTGACCAAGTGGCCAAGAGGGCGATGCTAATCAAATAAGGGACGAAATATATTTAAGAAGCAGTAGATACAGAAATATCTAGGTTTAAGAGGGTTAAGTTATTTCCCTTTCTCTCCCAAAATCCTTTTTCCCTTCTCCTTCCTCGCGTGCGACGGCGACTCGGGCGAAAACAGAGAAGGGGCTAGGGCTTCTCTGGTGGCCAGCCAAAGGGGATTTTTCCGCGAACTCTTCTCGGATCCGAGCTCCTCTCGTCAAGAAGGAACGGTAGGCACGAGGAAGAGGTTGAGATTGGCAAGTCTCTGAAACCCTAGAAGCATTAGAAGTTTCCTTTTCGGTTGTAAGTTCAAGAACACCTCTGTAAGTTGCTACTCACCTGCGGTAAGAGTAGTTCGAGCTTTGATTTAAGTTCTCTTTTAGTTCACAGAACATGCTGTAGAGGATTTCGGATTTCTAGGGATTTTGGTTTCCTATTTGCTTTCGAAAATGCTGTTTAGAATTGTAGATTTCTAGGGATATGGTTCTTTGGCTTTCGAAATATATTGGACAAATGTAGTTTGTTAGAGATTTGGGAGTAGGATCAAGATTTGCCTTCTTCTTTGCATTACAGTTGTGGCATGTTTTAAGATTTCCTGTTGCCATGGCACATAGCATAAAGAACAATCATGGTTGTTGGGTTTACAGTAGAAATCATCCTTGCTAGTTGCAATTTGGGTTTTCTGCCATGGCACTGAACAGGGGAAGGGCTGAGATTTCGGGTTGTTTGTGATGGTTGCTGCCATGAATTCAATTCCAAATTTGTTAGATTTGATATGAATAAGAAAGAGTTAGTTTTTTCTTCTAAAACAAGTAGGTTTGTTTTTGTTAGGTTTTCAGTAGCTGTTCAGCATATTAACTTTCTTACAAGTTATGATCTGTAACGCCCGAAAATTCTCAAACTTGCATTAGAATTATTCTGTGATTTTTCTGGAATTTTTAGATATTTTTCCGGAATTTTCCAAGTAGCGGAAGTAGCAAAAACAATTAGAACCGCAAAATAGCTTAGGCGGGAATCGAACCCGACACTTATGGCTTAGGGATAATGTTGGGAACCAGTTGAACCCAGCAGGGTCGTGCTGAAAGGAAAGGGAACCAATGAAATTTATATTGGAGTTGGGCGAATTAAGTCTTTAATATAAATAGGAAAATTAATTAAGTGAGGGGATTATTTCTTCACCGTGACCTATTCCTCTCCCAAAACCTCACCGCCGCCCACACCTCTTCCTCCTCCTCTCTCGGCGCCCAAGCCCCAAGGACTCTCGGATCATCTTCCGGCGACGACCCCAACACGAAAGAGGTTCTTCTCCGCGAGAGGAGCGCGAAGACGTGAGCGGATCGTCGAGAAGGTCATCTCCACCGGAATTCTAGCGAATAGAATCGTAAGAAATTACGAACAAGAGGTAAGAAACCCCTCACCTGCAGTATAATAGCTACCGTTTGATGTTCTGTGCATTAGTTTAGTTATATGCGTATGTTTTCGACACGTAGTGTGTATTTAACCCTCCTCGCAGGTTTAGGGATTTAGTGAGTACCTTTAGATGGGCCGGACACGTCTTTTCTCCTTCAGTTGGAGGTTTAGATGCTGTTGGGTGCCTAAAGGTAGTCTCCCTAATAGAGAGGGGAGTTAAAGCACACTAGGTGTTCGATTAAATAACCAGCTTAGAAAAGAATGTACCTTAGGCATTTTTATTAGCACAGTTGAATGCATTAGAAGCATCTAAATTAGTAAATCAGTTTATTCTAGCTTATATGGGACTACGGTCCAATGGGTGGGCTCCCACAGTCGCCTCTAGGTTCAGACAACCTAGCTCTAGGTTCAGATAACCTAGAAACAGCAATTTAGAACAGTTTAGCTATACTCAGTATTTTACTTTTCAGTTGGCACTGTACTGGATTAGATATCCATTGGGCTGGGCTCCCATAGTCAGTCCCTAGGTTTAGATAACCTAGTAGCTCTACTAAATTCGGGACTTGCAACCCTGGGTCTAGTTAGAGATGCGCGCATAACACGTACAGTTGTCGGGCCCATCAGCAGCATGTTTAGTATTTTCACTTATTATATGTATATGGTTTTCAACCTTTCACAAATTAGTTCGTGAATTCAGTACAGTCTTAGCAGTAGCCCAATTTTTAGTATTCAGCTTAGTTCTTCATTGATACCATGTGATTGATATCATGTTCAGCTTTAGATATGCCATGATTGTATGCTTATATGCCATGCCATGTTTAGTTATCTAGTATACCTAGCACATCCTTTCAAACAGCATATTTTAAAATCATATTTGCATCGTATGCATGTTTTAGTGAGGTAGATGGTTTCTTACTAAGCTTTTTAGCTTACAGATACTATTTTCCTTATACTGTAGATTCAGGTAAAAGGAAAATGGACTAGCAGTGGAGGCTGGAGGTCAATGCAGATCAGGATGTGTGTGGAAGGAACTGGAATAAAGATCCTAGGGATCCAGCAATTTCAATTAAACATATGAACTCTAGTATTTCTATTACTCTTGGTTTTAGCATGTTAAACGCCATGAGCTAACAAACCATGCTTTAGATTATGCTTAGAATGTTAAATATATGATGTTAGAATGTTAGTTATCATTGTTAGTGTAAAATACGGCAATAAAATAATAATAAAAAAAAGGGTTATTTGACAAATAATCTTATTGGAATTTTTAGAAATTTTTAGAAATTTTTCTAGAATTAATCGGAGCTTGTATGATGTATTTAGAGGGGATGTACTAACGGACCCGATAAAAGCCTGTTTGGAAAACCCAAACATGGGAGTTGATTGAGGAATAAACTTAGGTCTTGATTTATCAAAACCTAAGTTCTAAATATAAATATCTCTCCTCCCCTAAGCTCTCGGCGCAAAAACCCTTGCCTTTGCCCGTGCCCTAGCTTCCCCTCCTCCCCCTCGCGGTGCCGAACTCCCCTTTTCCTCCTCACTGCCGCCCGACGCCGCTCCCTCCTCAATCGCCGACCCCTCCATCCTTCCTTTTCTCCTCAGCCGACGACACCCTTGCAATCTTGAAGTCGCAACGCCGCCGCCTCCTTTTCTCATCGCGGATGCCAAGTACTCACCGGAAGCCGAAGCCGCCACCATCTCCCTCTTCCGTGCCCTAGTATCGTCTCCTCTGCTCTAGGATTGGTCTTCACTCTCGACCTACCCATCCTTCAATGGATCGCCGCCGAGCAGTAGAGATTCGGCTTGGGACCGAGTTCACCTACAAAAATTCCCTTCTCCGCTTGATCTGAGCCGCGTGAGGTGGTTCTGTCATCGAGTGCCTCACCATAAAGGTTCGGCTGCAAATTTCCAGCAGCAGGTATCACCGGCGGGGAGCCTCAGCAGTTGTTTTCCGGCCGTGAATCAGTAGGTAAGACCTTTACAACTTCATGAGTTTGGTCTGATGATCTGGGAGTGGGATTTAGTTGGATTGTGTTATGATTAGAGTGATTACAATTGCTTCTAGCTTTGTAGAAACTCCGGTTGTGGATCTGTGGCAGAGGGCAGCACCACTGTGCTTGTGCCGGCAGTAACACCTCTTGGCAGTGGGTCAACCGAGGTGAGACTATTGTAGAGTAATGCGTTGGGTTATGAATACTTAGTGTTAATTGAATCTGTATCGGTGTTATTTTGTATTTAGGGAAGAAATTCATGTTTTGGTAACCCTAATTGTTGTAGTGTAAAGCCGGGGGTTTGGATTTGTTTGAGTAGAACAATAATGGGGATTAGTAGAGGGTAATGAATGAGCTCGGATTAGTTACTTGTTTCGCATACTGGTTTAGCTATATAAATTCTTACGAATTTGGTAAAAATTGTAATGTTGACGCAGGATTTTAATCGAGGCTGGTGTCGTGACGAAGTTGATATTTGATTCGATCTACATATAAGGCGGGTATTTCTTGCTTTGTCTCTTTAGTCCTTTGAACTTGGTGCATGAGCTATTTTTGGATAAGAACTGCCTTATCTTGACTCCACTCATAATTTTTCCTATGCTTGATACTTCCACTCAAAATCTTTGAGTTACTCGTTTTTATATCTATGCAGTCTCTTGTTGTTGTCCATGATCAGTAGCAGATACTAGATACCATGTTTGTATGTTTTGACTGTTATTTATTTATATATTATGTTGAGCATGCTGGCTTCATGTAGCATACATGTTTCTGCTTATATATATATGATGATTGTTGCATTGTTCGCATCATGTCATTGCATGCATGCCGCATCCTCGGCCACTCGAGAGAGTGGTAGCTGGAGTTGATGCTGCTTGTCCTGTCGTGCCGCACTCGGCCACTCGTGTGAGTGGTAGCTTGAGTACGAGCAGCAGGGACCCCGTCGCAGATGTAGCTAGTTAGCTGCTATGCAACTGTCCCCTCGGCCATTCGTGTGAGTGGTAGCTGGAGTGATGTACAGTCTGTCACTGACCCGGCCTCTCGACCATACAGAGGTCATGGTGGTGGCCATCCGTGCATACGCTGTTATTATATTTGCTTGGGCTGCTGTTGTTTATATATGCTGTTATTGCTTATTTACTGCTGTTGTATACATACGCTGTTATTGCTTGTATATACCTTGCTTGTTGTCTATGTAGTTATGAGTAGTACTGTAGCAGATTAGTACCAGTTCTGTCCTACTATACCTAGCCTAGGATATGGTTTCAGGTATGAGTAATTATTTTGGTTCTATTGTAGTATCTGCTATCTTTTATGAGACTGTATACTCTTGGCTCGCTTTCTACTTATATGTTATGTTCATGCACTATCTCTCTCCTTACCCGCTGAGTTCCAATACTCACCACCCCGCAAAATGGTTTTTCTTTCGCCAGGTAACCGGTAGATGAGTCATGGATGCTTGGAGAGTCCTAGCTGTCAGTCCCACGACGCACTCGAGGATAGTTTCTTTTCTTTTGGTTTTGGTTGCTAACGCTATTTATGTTTTGGTTTTGTGAACTTGGTATGGTATGCTTCGATATGGATTTTGGAGTCTAGTCCGGTGGTTGTAGGTAATTTAGTTAGTGACTTTGTCGGTCATACATTTGTTTTCTTTTTTGTGTTTTCCGCTGCGTTTACATCCAGCCGTGTAGGCTGAGTATTTATCATTCTGTCTTTCGCTGTGTGTGTTTCTATTTTGTTCCAGCCGGTTAGGCTGATGGTTATAGATGGTGGTTGTGTTATTTCATTTTGTCCAGCCGGTTAGGCTGAGTATATTAAATTGCATGATCTGTTATTTATATTTTGTATATATATTCCAGCCGAGTGTGGCTGATGTATATTTTGCATGTAGAAATGTTTCAGATTGTCACCCGTACAGGGGAGATGTTGTCGAAATTTCTTCGGACAGAGACTCCTCTGGGGGCGTGACAATTTAGTGGTATCAGAGCCAAGTTACGAAGCCTATTTTTATGTTTCAAATTTTGTGATTTGTTTTTTTGTATTGTGGATTTTCATGTTAATCTGATACCAATTTAGTGGTATCAGAGCAGTTTCGATCTTGTTTCAGTTTATGATTATTTTCGAGTTAATCTGATACCAACTTAGTGGTATCAGAGCATGGTTCGAGTCAAATACTGTGTTTTGTGTTTTGGGATTTCGATCTTGTTTTGATTTATGATTTTTTTTTGAGTAATCTGATACCAATTTAGTGGTATCAGAGCCATAGGTTTACGAGTCTTATTTTCAGTGTTTTGGATTTCATATTTTGGATTTCCGAATGTTGGGTTGTGTTTTTCGGATTTCGATCTTGTTCGATTTATGATTTTCGGTGTTCCGATTATTTTATTCTCCCTTTGTAAGTTGATACCTCGATATGATTCTCGAGTTGTGGGACCAGGCAGCGGTAGGAATCTCCAAGCTATAGAAGGTATGTTTGTCTAATGTCATCGTACATATTTATTATTACTTGACCAGTGGTTTATACCATGTATGATTTGTGCTGTGTCAGTCATTGGTTAAATCAGATATGGTGATATATTGTCTTTTGATGATCTATTAGTGGATATTAGACTTGATGGTTTATTATTTAGCCTTTGATGTTGATAGTAACTTAACGAGTATAATGCCTTAATATTTTTGGAGTTGGTGATTTTAGTTGAAGATTAGATTACAGACTTTGTGCTAGTGATCTTATTTTTGGGTATGTTTGTTATACGGACATGAGGTGTCCTTGATATTGCTATTTAGGTTTATAGTGCCCTAGATATTTCTATGGACCTGATGTATAGAGTATAGATTTATTCGCGTTAGTTTGATTAATGGAGGACTAATTTACTCTTATTAACTTGATCAGTAGGAGACCGACGTACTCTTGCATAGGTCTTAGGCTCCCTGTATATATATCAATTATGGAAAGGGAAAATACAAAGGACGATATTGTGAACTTTGAAGTCTGATTCTGTGTGTGTCAACAAGTGAAGGTAGAATATTAGAGTGGCGCAGTGGAAGAAAGATGAGTCCATAACCCATATAAGCATCCTTTTCGGTTAAGGATTTGATCATGACACTATAATGGATTAGTATATGAATATGTTGCTTGGTTATTTCCTTTAGGTGAGGATCCTTAAGTGAGAAGTAAATTTGGGGACCAAATTTTTATTAGTGGGGGAGAATGTAAAATACGGCAACAAAATAATAATAAAAAAAGGGTTATTTGACAAATAATCTTATTGGAATTTTTAGAAATTTTTCTAGAATTAATCGGAGCTTGTATGATGTATTTAGAGGGGATGTACTAACGGACCCGATAAAAGCCTGTTTGGAAAACCCAAACATGGGAGTTGATTGAGGAATAAACTTAGGTCTTGATTTATCAAAACCTAAGTTCTAAATATAAATATCTCTCCTCCCCTAAGCTCTCGGCGCAAAAACCCTTGCCTTTGCCCGTGCCCTAGCTTCCCCTCCTCCCCCTCGCGGTGCCGAACTCCCCTTTTCCTCCTCACTACCGCCCGACGCCGCTCCCTCCTCAATCGCCGACCCCTCCATCCTTCCTTTTCTCCTCAGCCGACGACACCCTTGCAATCTTGAAGTCGCAACGCCGCCGCCTCCTTTTCTCATCGCGGATGCCAAGTACTCACCGGAAACCGAAGCCGCCACCATCTCCCTCTTCCGTGCCCTAGTATCGTCTCCTCTGCTCTAGGATTGGTCTTCACTCTCGACCTACCCTTCCTTCAATGGATCGCCGCCGAGCAGTAGAGATTCGGCTTGGGACCGAGTTCACCTACAAAAATTCCCTTCTCCGCTTGATCTGAGCCGCGTGAGGTGGTTCTGTCATCGAGTGCCTCACCATAAAGGTTCAGCTGCAAATTTCCAGCAGCAGGTATCACCGGCGGGGAGCCTCAGCAGTTGTTTTCCGGCCGTGAATCAGTAGGTAAGACCTTTACAACTTCATGAGTTTGGTCTGATGATCTGGGAGTGGGATTTAGTTGGATTGTGTTATGATTAGAGTGATTACAATTGCTTCTAGCTTTGTAGAAACTCCGGTTGTGGATCTGTGGCAAAGGGCAGCACCACTGTGCTTGTGCCGGCAGTAACACCTCCTGGCAGTGGGTCAACCGAGGTGAGACTATTGTAGAGTAATGCGTTGGGTTATGAATACTTAGTGTTAATTGAATCTGTATCGGTGTTATTTTGTATTTAGGGAAGAAATTCATGTTTTGGTAACCCTAATTGTTGTAGTGTAAAGCCGGGGGTTTGGATTTGTTTGAGTAGAACAATAATGGGGATTAGTAGAGGGTAATGAATGAGCTCGGATTAGTTACTTGTTTCGCATACTGGTTTAGCTATATAAATTCTTACGAATTTGGTAAAAATTGTAATGTTGACGCAGGATTTTAATCGAGGCTGGTGTCGTGACGAAGTTGATATTTGATTCGATCTACATATAAGGCGGGTATTTCTTGCTTTGTCTCTTTAGTCCTTTGAACTTGGTGCATGAGCTATTTTTGGATAAGAACTGCCTTATCTTGACTCCACTCATAATTTTTCCTATGCTTGATACTTCCACTCAAAATCTTTGAGTTACTCATTTTTATATCTATACAGTCTCTTTTGTTATCCATGATCAGTAGCAGATACTAGATACCATGTTTGTATGCTTTGACTGTTATTTATTTATATATTATGTTGAGCATGCTGGCTTCATGTAGCATACCTGTTTCTGCTTATATATATATATGATGACTGTTGCATTGTTCGCATCATGTCATTGCATGCATGCCGCATCCTCGGCCGCTCGAGAGAGTGGTAGCTGGAGTTGATGCCGCTTGTCCTGTCGTGCCACACTCGGCCATTCGTGTGAGTGGTAGCTGGAGTTTGAGCAGCAGGGACCCCACCGCAGATGTAGCTAGTTAGCTACTATGCAACTGTCCCCTCGGCCGTTCGTGTGAGTGTGACCCGGCCTCTCGACCATACAGGGGTCATGGTGCAGAGAGGTGGGCGGGAGTGACCATCCGTGCATACGCTGTTATTATATTTGCTTGGGCTGCTGTTGTTTATATATGCTGTTATTGCTTATTTACTGCTGTTGTATACATACGCTGTTATTGCTTGTATATACCTTGCTTGTTGTCTATGTAGTTATGAGTAGTACTGTAGCAGATTAGTACCAGTTCTGTCCTACCATACCTAGCCTAGGATATGGTTTCAGGTATGAGTAATTATTTTGGTTCTATTGTAGTATCTGCTATCTTTTATGAGACTGTATACTCTTGGCTCGCTTTCTACTTATATGTTATGTTCATGCACTATCTCTCTCCTTACCCGCTGAGTTCCAATACTCACCACCCCGCAAAATGGTTTTTCTTTCGCCAGGTAACCGGTAGATGAGTCATGGATGCTTAGAGAGTCCCAGCTGCCAGTCCCACGACGCACTCGAGGATAGTTTCTTTTCTTTTGGTTTTGGTTGCTAACGCTATTTATGTTTTGGTTTTGTGAACTTGGTATGGTATGCTTCGATATGGATTTTGGAGTCTAGTCCGGTGGTTGTAGGTAATTTAGTTAGTGACTTTGTCGGTCATACATTTGTTTTCTTTTTTGTGTTTTCCGCTGCGTTTACATCCAGCCGTGTAGGCTGAGTATTTATCGTTCTGTCTTTCGCTGTGTGTGTTTCTATTTTGTTCCAGCCGGTTAGGCTGATGGTTATAGATGGTGGTTGTGTTATTTCATTTTGTCCAGCCGGTTAGGCTGAGTATATTAAATTGCATGATCTGTTATTTATATTTTGTATATATATTCCAGCCGAGTGTGGCTGATGTATATTTTGCATGTAGAAATGTTTCAGATTGTCACCCGTACAGGGGAGATGTTGTCGAAATTTCTTCGGACAGAGACTCCTCTGGGGGCGTGACAGTTAGAGTGTTTCCTAGCCATTTTAGAACTTATAATGTGATTGAGGCACGAAACAGTGCTGAAATCAGAGCTTAGCTGCGAAATCAGAAACTCGAATCGATCAGCTGATCGATTCGAGGGTCCTCAATCGATCGGTTGATCGATTGGGCAATCTGTTCCGTGAACAGCAGGCTTCTGGATCGATCAGCCGATCGATCCAGCAATTTCTGTCGCGAACAGAAGGTTCTGGGATCGATCACTGGATCGATTAGCCTGCCTGAATCGATCAGCTGATCGATCCAGATAATCTTCCCGAACACAGTAGCGTGCTGGATCGATCAGACATTCCGATCGATCCGTGGATCGATTAGGAGGTATGATAACAGCCAGAAAAGGGTTATTTCAGTTCCTTGACCATAGGGGATGTAGTATATGTTAGGTATACTTTAGATTACACCCCTTAGTACACGTAGAACCAAGAAATGTCGATAGTTTAGCGAAATTTTTAATTAGCACAGCTTCCGCACTTAGATTTATTGATGGTCTTGGACTAGTTAGCACAGCATAACGTGACGATCGGCCTTACAGCCTAGTCAGTAGAAGGCGGGTCGTTACAGAGTGGTATCAGAGCCAGGTTCCATACTTCCTACACACACATCAGCATTATACCTACAGCTTCCAAGTAAGAATACCTTTACTCTATTTATGCTCCTTGTTTGTTATTACAGTTCATGTTTATATGCCTATTGCTTGTTAGCATGTGATAATTTTTAAACATGATAGCAGTAGTTATGTAACTGTGATTACATTAGTTATGTTATGTTCTCTATGTCTTTAGAAATGGCACGAGGACGCCCAGCTAGAAGGGCACTAGCTACTGAGCCCCAGCAAGAGGCAGACAGTTCAGTGCCTCCACAATAGCAGCTAGCTGAACATCAACAAGAAATAGCCACATTAAAGGCTAATCAGCAGAATACCCCCACAGTCACCCGGAACCAAACTTGGCGACCCCAGTGGTCATAGAGGTTCCTTATCTGATCCAGTGGCAGAGAGTCAAGCCAGAGAACTTCTCAGGCACTAGTGAACCATGGGATGCACAAGCCTGGTTCAAAACACTGGAGAGTACGATGGAGCTTCTGGACTGGCCAGAACACGAGAAGGTGAAGTGTGCCTCCTTCTCCCTGACAGGAGACACACGTATGTGGTGGGAAAGAATCAGAACGAAGCGTCCAGTAAACCAGATGTTATGGGCTGACTTCGAGAAGGAGTTCTTCGAGGAGTTCTTTCACATACGGGTCACAAACCGCCACTACGACGAGTTCACCGAGTTTCGTCAGGGCAACCTTTCAGTGGAGGAAGCCGTGAAGAAATTCAACAGGTTGGCTCGTCTATGCCCAGAGCTAGTCAGCACAGAAAAGGAACGAGTCCGGTTGATGCTCAAGATGCTGAGGCCAGAGATAGCAGTGAACGTGGCTGGTGGCATTCATAGGCCACAAACCACTGAGGAGCTAGTGAGCAGTGCCTTGACTACCGAGCACTACCAGAACAGTATCAAGCAGCAGAAGCAAGTCTCCTCAGAGTCTAAAGGCCAAGGAAGCTCACACCCTCTGAAACAGCAAGGCCACAGTTCCAACTGGAAAGGGAACTCCAGCAACAAGTGCAAGCAAGGGAGCTACCCAAAAGGAGGACCAGCCAGCAAACAGCCCAGCTATCCCAAGTGTGCTACTTGTGGGAAATTTCACCCAGGAGTTTGTCGCAAGGGCACACGAGGATGCTTCGAATGTGGACAAGAAGGGCATATGGCTAAGCAGTGCCCAAACAAGACCAGTCTTCCTCAGCCACAGCCGATCCAGTATGGAGGCCAGCCAGCTCAATTATATCAGATGCAGGCCGCTCTAGAAGGTCCACTTATCAGCCAGGGCAGATTTAAGACGAATGCGAGGATCTACTCACTCACCAGAGAGGACGTAGCCAATGCCTCGACAGTGGTCACAGGTCAGATTAGCATTTTTCAGTATAGTGCTACTGTTCTATTTGATACTGGGGCAACCCATTCATATATAGCCAGGGTGTTCTCCGAAAAATTAGAAATACCCTCAGAGGTACTCAGTGGTTAGTTTTTGACGGCACTACCTTCAGGAGAGATCATGACATCCACGCACTGGCTCAGAGCAGTGCCGGTCATTATAGCAGACAGGGAACTCTTTTGTGATCTGATCCTGCTGGAAATGACTGACTACGATGTCATCCTTAGAATGGACTTCCTGATTAGATACGGTGCTTCCATAGAGTGCCGTAAATAGAAAGTCGTATTCCAACCCGAAGCAGAAACACAGTTCGAGTACATCGGGGAACCAAAGAGAAAAGCCAGAAAATTTCTCTCAGCTATGAAGGCACAGAAGTTGATGGATTCGGGTTGTACGGGGTACCTAGCACATGTAGTCAGTACCAGCCAGGACAAGGACCAACAGCTAGCAGGAGTCCCCCTGAGGAATTACCAGGCCTAGCACCGGTCGGAGATTGAATTTGAGATAGAGCTCTTCCCGGCACCAATCCTATTTCCAAAGCGCCATATCGCATGGCTCCAGGTAGAACTCAAGGAACTTGAGCAACTCTGAGGCTGACAAGGGCTTATCGCCCTAGTCACTCACCATGGGAGCGCCTTGCTCGTGAAGAAGAAGGATGGAAGCATGCGGCCATGCATACTACAGATCAACGAACAAGTCACCATCAAGAAGGTATTCCTTCCCGAATCGATGACTTTCGACCAAATCAAGGGAGCAGGTGTTCTCTAAGATAGATCTCGGATCAGGTTATCATCGAAGGTCAAAGAAGAGGATATACCCAAGACAGCATTCAGAACCAGATACGGACACTACGAGTTCGTGGTCATGCCCTTTGGTGTGACCAATGCCCCAGCTACATTCATGGATCTCATGAACAGAGTATTCAGGGAGTATTTAGATAAGTTTGTTATTGTGTTTATCAATGACATTCTTATCTACTCAGGAACTCAGGAAGAACACGCAGAGCACCTGAAACTAGTATTGCAGACCCTTCAGCAGAACCAGCTATACGCCAAGTTCACGAAATGTGAATTTTGGCTAGATCAGGTGTCCTTCCTGGGTCACATCATCTCAAAGGATGGTGTTATGGTAGATCCTAGCAAAATAGAAGCAGTAAGTAACTGGAAAAGACCGAGGAACGCCAGTCACATCAGAAGCTTTCTGGGATTAGCAGGTTATTACCGAAAGTTTGTAGAGGACTTCTCCAGGATAGCCTCCCCACTGACAGCTCTTACCAGAAAGAACAGGAAATTTCAGTGGACATAGGACTGTGAGAACAGCTTCAGCGAGCTAAAAAGGAGATTGACCAGTGCTCCCATTTTGGCTCTACCAGACAACACCAGCAGCTTCGACATCTATAGTGATGCCTCCAAGTTGGGACTAGGAGCAGTACTGATGCAAAACGGCAAGGTGATCGCCTATGCCTCCAGACAACTCAAGGATTATGAGAAGAACTACCCTATGCCATTTTGCATATCACGTGGCACTCCAAATTAATAAAGATTGGGAACTCAACTAAATTAAAGATAAGTGTTGTAGCAACGAGTCCCAAGTCGTATTTTTCCAAAGATAACTAGTAAATGTGTGCTAATTCTAAAATTGATTCAAATTCGAATTATTACATCAATAAGATCAATTAATGATTTTCCATTGATTCATAATGCAAATTGAATTCTTTTACAATCAAAAATAAGATCAAAAAAGGTGTATTCTCATCTAAATATGATCCACTTTCTTTTCATCAAATTAGTATCAATTAAATTTGGATTCTAATGCACCATTAAATCAAACAATTCAATTTCCATATTTTCTATTCTCAATCACAGTAACAAGAAAATTCAAAGTTCGAACAAACTTGTAGGTACCTAAATATCATCCAATTCACAATTACAATCTAATTCAACAATTAAACTCAAAAGCTCATCCTCAATAACAATTAACAAAGGTAAACAATCAAAACATCAAATTAAGCATCCAACATTTAAACAAGATCACAGTCACAAAGAATGATTGTATAGAGCACGGAATTGCTAACTAAATAACAAAAACCTACAAACTAACAGAAAACAGTATTGCAAATTCAAGACAGAACATAGATCAATTACAAAGGTTCAACAAGGTCGGGGTTGCAAGCAAGAAATCAAAATTTGAATTACAAGAACTCAAACAAAAATTAAATTGCAATGTAATGATTCAGATCTGAAGATCTGAGCAAGAATATCAGAAATCTAAAGTAAACAAAAACAAACAAACACGTTCCATATCCAATTCCAAGCTCAAACCTACATCAACCTGCTGTCAACAGAAATGCTCCAAGAAAACTCCCTTCGAGCACCCAACTACGATCAACCAAGCTTCCAACTATTACCAGGTGACGCTCACAGCTCCAAGAAAACTCCCCTCGAGCACACACCCGTCTGGTAACTTCATCAGCCAAAGAACAGAGCATAGATTCTGTGAATTGCCAAACTAGATCAACTGATCAGATCAACCTAGCTTCGCAACGGAATAAAGATCGGAAAAGAATCAGAAACTCTAAGAAACCTCCCTCGAAGCTCTGTAGAATACGAAATTCACTGATCGGGAACCTCCCACGAACAGGAATGCTGCGGCGAACAAAATCCAAATCGCGGCTGAAGAAATCTCCCTTCTGCCACTCTCTGATCTCGGAGAATGAACACCGATAGCTTGAGATCGCTGTCGGTGAAGAAGCTCAACTCTCGGATCTGGAATGTAGAAGGAGCATCGGCGACGAAGATGATGAACAGTGGCAATGTTGCAAGGAAACGCCAAGCTCAGGAAGCACTGTAGCTTCTCGCGGCTTTTAAACCTCTCCCAATTTGATCCAACGGCTGAGAATGCTTAGGGCTCAATCAACGGTGGAGATCACCTAAAATCTGATCCAAAGGTACTTATCTTCATCTACAGTCCAAATCTACTCCTCATTAGGTTGGATGAGCCGGATCTTCAATGGATGGCATAGATCTGCTCCAATCTTGAATGAACAACTATGATTGTTCTGGAGCTTGATCATCTCGTTTCGCCCTAGATTTGATCGCAAATGTGATCTGATCTGATCGGGTCTATGACCCTTTTGATGCCTATAAAATAATAATCAAATATTAGCATCAAATACCATGATAATTGGCTAATTTGTAATTAGGTCCAAGATCAAATGTAATTATGAAATATGATGTATATATGAATTCAATCTATGAAAAAATAATTAAAAACATGCATTATGAATCAAAATAATATAGCAAAATCATGGTTATCAAATCCTCCACACTTAATCTTGGATGTCCCGTTCAAGTCAAGAAAATTAAAAATCATCTCCACATAACTTTCCTAGCAATACCTAGAAGATGGTAAGAAGTAATTAACTAAGGTCATCTAAAGATCACAAACAATCATGAATACAATCCAAACAATAATCAGTAGGTATAGTAGTTTCAATCCAATTGAAAAATTAAGCAAGTTGCAATCTCACAAGGTATTTACCCATTCTACTCTCACACTCAAACATGCATATAAGTGGAGTTCACTCAATGCAACTCACAACATTTCACTACCATAAGCTTGCTTATTTTCTAATTCTCCACCACTATAAACATAACATACATGAATCAAAAGGATTTTATCAACACGAATTAAAATGGAATAAAAAAGAACAATGAAAGTGAATGAAATAGGCAAGAGAAAAGAATTCAATAAAAAATTGAGAAGATGAGAGTATTGGAGGAATATACTTGATGAGTTGACCAATTTGATGTAAAAAGAGATGAATACCATTTGTCGTTACCAATTTAAAATATCAAGCTAACCTCTCCTTCAATTTGATGGCTAACATAGAATCTTAATACTCTATCTCCACACTTGATACTTTTGATTTGCCATTTTTTTTTACTATTTTTACACTTCAATTCCAGCACTTGGAGACTAAAACAATCTCAAATCCCCTTATGGAGAAGAGCTCCCTCCCCCACACTTAAAGTATTGTCCATCTCGGATAATTCAACACATCACACTATCTAATTGCTTGATATTCTTTTAGCTTCTCCTTTCTTCATTTTTGTTTTTGTCAGATTCAAACTTTTGTTTCTTGTCCAACAACAACCATCTACCTGGCACTTAATAATGATAGGATTAAAGCTCCACTTCAAATCCTCTGATCAGAACCTTGCAACAAGAATTTGCATGCATCATGCTTAAATTGACACATTCATTTATAGCTTTTATGGATATACTACCAGCAGCAATTAAGAAGCCCTTAGGTGAACTAAGCAGTAATAAAATACAGCAATAAATAGGGTTCCAACATCAAATTCCATAAATCCAGAATACAACATATTTTAGAAACACAACTAGGAAGTTGTAGACTTTGAATTATACAGAAATCGAGCTTCAATGGAAATTTGTCATATTATCAAGAGCTATCACTCATTCAATATCTCATAACTAAGCTATGCATTTCACATTTCTGAAACTAGATTCAAAAATCAAAAGATTGACCCCTAATATCAGCCATTCCACAACAGATTTGTTAATTCTAGTATTGCAATTCAGAATTGTAGTTTCAGAATTCCAGATTTGAAAGAATTAAGAATTTGAATTCTCTGGATTAAGTTTCATAATCTATAAGTTAAGGTAGTTGCAGCTTGTATCATGGAGAATTCAGCTTAACAGAGATTCCTATTAGCTCAAAGTACATAGAAAACTAAATTTCAGTTCCTACTATCCAGATTTCTGCACCTAATTTAGATTCTGATAATTCTAGATCCTGAATTCTGGAAACTATCATAGATTGCAATTGGCACACAAAAATTAAGTTCCAATTCACAATTCAGCTTCTCAACCAATTCAGACATTAGTTTTCTGGTTCACAGGTTTTAGATCCCTATGTCTTTATTCTGATATAAAGGTTTATAGTTCCCATTCCTACCATTCATAATCAACACACAAACTGGCACTAAACAGGATATAATTTCAGCATTTCAAAACCTAAATTTCTGCAACTGAGTCTCATAGATTTTGCATCCTACAAATTCATTCAGCTTTTGAGACAACCATTTCATAATATAGGCTAATCTCTATAATTGTTGACTCGAGCTTAAGCTTGAGAAATTCCAAGTCAAAGAAGTTCAGCTAGTCACTAATCAAAAATTGCACATCTTTTGGCATGTAACAAGTTCCTTAGTTCTAGATTTTTGGTTCTGCAGATTGTACAAAGTTCCAACAATTCAAAACTAACTTTGCCACTTCATCAAAACTGAAACTAACTCACTGTGTCACTTTTTCAAAACTGATTTTCTTAAGCTGTATTGAAGTTCACTGAGCATACATAAACATCTCAGTTGCATATATGCTAAAATGGAGTTTAAGAATCCCCGCACTTTGGAGTCTCATGTTCTTCCAAATTGAACCACATAAAGCAAGAACATCCATTAAAATTGCAAACTTATTAAGTTTAAAAATTCAAAGCCTAAATTGATTTCAGCTTGTTGATTGAAGAACTCAGCTTAGCATAAACTTTCATCAAATGTTGCAACTTCAAGAGATGGGATCCAGGTTGCTGCTGTTCAAAACCTAATTGAATTAGTCTCCTTTTTTTTTCTCTGCCTTCTGTCTCCACTCAACCATTATTTGGTACCAAACAGTTCTCTGCAGTAAGTAAAGGGTTGTAGAACAAAAAGTCAGATTTCTTAAAGCTGGAGACAAATTATCAGGATGATCAGTACATCATCAGCAACTTCTGAATTTTGGATTCCCAGATTTCAACTTCAGACTTCAATTCCAAAAACTATGAATTCACTGAATTGAAATACCTCAGGTTTCAATCACATCTTTTGCGCTTCCAAAATCTTATTAACTTGATACGAATCCCAACTGCTTAAGCATTTCAGCATTTGTAACTTCAGAAATCAGTGCCAGTAAACATTTCAGATTATCAAGTTTATGCTCAGACTGAAAAGAGATGGAATTCATAATGTTACTAATCAAAAACAGCATAGATGTTTGGCACTAAACATGTACTTGTTGATACATTGAATTTCGAGTTTGGATTCTATTTTTTTTTTCAGAGCTGAATTTCAGCATTTTGACTTGAATTTCATAAATGCAATCAATGGATCTAGAACTTGAATTCTGAATTTTTAAGAATCAGAAATTCAGTTTCAGCAGCAATAGATTTCAGTTTCTTGAGCTGAGTTTCAGAAACCATATTTTTGAAAATACAGTAACATCAATTCAGAAAGTTAAGGATTAGAATTAAACAACTTCTTCAGCTTTCAGAAGTCTCTAAAACTTCTTGTTTCTTTGAAACCTTTTACAGCAACAAAATCTTGTATCAATCCATCTGCTTTTGACAGACTTTTCAACTCTTCTACATACTTTTAGTTTTTGAGATAAAAATGGCTGTGGACATTTTTCAGCAGCATCATCCAAAGCTAGCAGTCACTCTAGGACTTGGAAATGCTCTCAAATTATCCTTCTAAACTGATGCAGCATTCAACTAAAACCAACTCAATTCATCCCCAAAAGCTTCAGCTAAGAATCTCTAAGATGGAATTAATTTCTGCAATTCATGTCTTCAAATTAGATTCAGAAATCTGTATTCAAATTTAGACTTTGATTTCCTATCCAATAGCAACCTTTTCCATGATAATTTCCTAGCTAAAACTTAACAGCCAACATCCAATTCCTCCTCATCCCTTTGCAGCTATCAACACTGAATTCTCTGAAGAGGTTTTCTGATCAGCAATTGGTTTTAAAGGTTCGTACCATTACATTACTACACTTCATCAATTTCTGAAATCAAATTACATAAGTTGTTTTGTGAGTTCAAAAATAGCTTAAGAAGTGAGCTTCATGGCGCCACATGATATTGTTTCCATCAGCCCTTATAATAAGAATTTTTGGAATCTCTTCTAGCAGCAAAGTTTCAAAAGGAATCCAAACCAAATCCAAAAATTCAAAAATACTATACACTTCCCCCACACTTAATCCTTTGTCCATCTAGTCAATTCAACTCATCAAGAATTCAACCAAAACTCTCAATGAAATGAAGGCAAGGCAAAGATGATCAAAAGTTAGAATGATAGATGAGAATGCTTAAAGAAGATTATGGGAAAGATATTGGAAATTATGAGGGAACAAGAATAAAAAATATCCTTCATCTCCATGCACACATATGCTATTGTGACTTTGAAAAGAAGTTAAGCAAGTTCTAGAGTTTCAATTGTTGTGAGTGCATGTCACACAAAGATATAATAGTGTTTAGGCTTAAATTGGTCCTCACTAGGTAATTTTCATGCAATCAAACTCAATTAATCAATATGGAATCCACCACCACACTAACCAATATCATGTAAGAAAAGCATCCAATCAAGTCAAATGACCTAAAATTGATGGTCAAATTTAAGAAACTTTTTCCATCTTAAAAATATTACTAGAAAATTCCCATGAAGAATTTTATTCAACTAACAAGCTATGTACTAAAGAAAATGCAAAATGTGAAAATAAAATGTAAATGTAAAATATAAAACTAAGGAAAGTCGCAACAAAGAATTTATTAACAAAGCACGAATTAAAATGCATAAGAAAACGAAATTGGAACCAACTCCCCTTTAATTCTCGGTGGTTGAAGAAGATTTAGCAAAAGAATCCACGCCGGTAGAGGTGTCATTGTGGTTCCAGACAAATCCTTTTTATTCTTCATTTTTCCATTACAAATTTTTTCTGGAGGACGGAGGTGGTTCAGATCAAGTAACCATTTCAAAATCCTATGGCTACTTGCAAAATCAAAGGAAAACACCTCCTGTGCACTCACGTAATTAGGAGAAAATGAAATGCAATTAGTGTCTAAACCAAATGGATAAAAATGAGTATCACATGCTATAAAGTCAAAAATAGGTACCTTGAAGAAGTTTCCTAGAAAATCACAAGAAATACTAACCTTATCATGTTGAAAGGTACCTAGAGTGGTGTTTGTTACCTCTTCTGTTGGAATGTATACTAAAAGCCTAGCTTTTGTATAAACATTTATTTAGAAATAAAGAATCACATTGGTCAAATGTCTACATTTATATGCTAAGTGTAGTTGTTCAATTAATTTATATTGTAGATAACATGGTGTGTGGTGTCACACACAGAAGATCATGTTATCAGTTCTTCATAAATTATAAACAATTGCTCACGACTAAGATGGATAGGAACAAACCATTGGAATAGTCATAGTGTAATTTGATATTAGTTTATCTTGACTATAAAATTACACTAGTGTTGGTTGCTACTCGGAAAACCTATAGGTTCCATTGTACAAAAATTTTGTACAAAGGTCTGAACCTTTTCCTAGCTACCATGTGTTCTTTTAAATTAAATTTTGGATCGCCTGCGGAACTTAACACGTTTGATCCAAAACTTAATCTATTTGTTCTTTTAGGTTTTGACTTGGATCTCCTGCGGAACTTAACACGTTCGACCCAAGTCTCCTTAAGTTATTAATTCCATTAAATATTAATTTCCATAATTGGTTCCCAGTACTGACGTGGTGAGGCACATGACCTTCTTGGATATGGGAGCAACCACCACCGACTAGACAAAACCTTTTATAGAAAGATAATATTTAATTTCCTAAAATAACTTTAGGTTAACCAAAGAGAACAATCAAATCACAAGGAAAAGAAAAACCAAAAGAACACAACTTCGAAAAATATATTCGAAATTCTAGAACGTAAGCCTCTTGTATTTGGTATTATTTCCATAAATAACTAACATGATGTGGAAAGAAAAATTACTAGTTATACCTTGTAGAAAAACCTCTTGATCTTTTACCGTATTCCTCTTCTAACCTCGGACGTTGTGTGGGCAACGATCTACCGAGATGAGAAACCACCAACCACCTTCTTCTCCTCCAAGCAAGGTTCGGCCACAAAGGAAAACTTCACCAAGGAGAAAAACCAAAATACTAACCAAGCTCCAAGAGATGCTAGCTTTCTCTCCTTCTTCTTCTTCTTCTCCGAGTAGTATCCGGCCACCACAAGAGCTCCAATGGAAGAAGGAGATTCAGCCACCACAAGAGGAAGAGAAAGAGAGGATGGCCGGCCACACCAAGGAACAAAAGAGGGAGAGAAAACAATAGAGGTTGTGTCTTGTGAAGGCACCCTCACCCCTTCTTTTATATTCCTTGGCCTAGGCAAATTAGGAAATTTAATTACAATAAAATTTCCTTAATTCCCTTGACATGATTTAATTGAGAAAAATAAAATAATATTTCCCCAATTAATCTCTAATGGCCGGCCACATTAATGGGAAGCAAATTGGACAAGTTTCAATCAACAATTAAAACTTTCCTTATTTGTTTCCGGAAATTTTAAAAATAAAATTTCTCTTCAAAAAAATCTCTTCATGGTTAATAAAAAGAAATTTCCATAATTTTAATTTTACAACATGTGAATAATTTTTAAAGAGAAAATAAAATATCTCACCAATCTACAAATAAGGAAAGAGATCTAATCTCTTTCTTTAATCTTTTGTAAATTTTACAAGAGAGATAATTTAATTCAAATTCTCTTTAATAAATTATTTCTTCCACATAATAAAAATTCAAATTAAAATTCTTTTAAATTTATTTTGGCCGGCCCTACTAGCTTGGGTTCAAGCTAGGGCCGGCCACCCAATCTTATACCTAGGCCGGCCCTAGCTTGTTCCCAAGCTAGCTTGGCCGACCCCTATTGGGTGAGTATAGAAGGTGGGTATAGGTGGGTATAGAACTCTATAAATAAGAGGCTACGATAGGGACCGAGAGGAGAAATTGGTTTTGGTCTCCCGATAAAATTAAGCATCCCGTGTTCGCCCCGAACACACAACTTAATTTTATCAATGATAATTCATTCCACTAGAGAACTATCATTGAACTACCGCACCAATCCCAAATTACATTTTTTGGGCTTCTTCTTATTATGAGTGTGTTAGTCTCCCTGTGTTTAAGATATCGAATGTCCACTAATTAAGTGAGTTACTGACAACTCATTTAATTAATATCTAAGTCCAAGAGTAGTACCACTCAACCTTATTATCATGTCGGACTAAGTCCACCTGCAGGGTTTAACATGACAATCTTTATGAGCTCCTCTTGAGGACATTATCAACCTAGTATCTCTAGGACACAGTTTCCTTCTATAATCAACAACACACACTATGAGTGATACCATTTCCCAACTTATCGGGTTTATTGATTCATCGAACTAAATCTCACCCATTGATAAATTAAAGAAATAAATATCAAACATATGTGCTTGTTATTATATTAGGATTAAGAGCACACACTTCCATAATAACTGAGGTCTTTGTTCCTTTATAAAGTCAGTATAAAAGAAACGACCTCTAATGATCCTACTTAATACACTCTGAGTGTACTAGTGTAATTATATAGTCAAGATAAACTAATACCTAATTACACTACGACCTTCTAATGGTTTGTTCCTTTCCATTTTAGTCGTGAGCTACTGTTTATAATTTATAAGGTATTGATAACATCATCTTCTGCATGTGACACCACATACTATGTCATCTACAATATAAATTATATGAACAACTACAAACAAATGTAGACAATTTGACCAAATATGATTCTTTATTCATAATGAATGTTTACACTAGTACACTCAGATGGATAGGAACAAACCATTGGAATAGTCGTAGTATAATTTGATATTAGTTTATCTTGACTATAAAATTACACTAGTACACTCAGAGTGTATTGAGCTGGACCATTTAAGGTAAGTTCTTTTTATACTGACTTAATAAAAGAACTAGACCTTTGTTATTATGGAAGTGTGTCCTCTTAATCCCGATATAGTAACAAGCACGTGTACTTAGTATTTATTTCTTTGACTTATCAAAGGGTGAGATTTAGCTCGATAAATCAAGAGGCCCGATAAGTTGGGAAATGATATTATTTATAGTGTGTATTGTTGATTATAGAAGGAAACTGTATCCTAGGAATCTAGGTTGATAATGTCCCCAAGAGGAGCTCATAAGGATTGTCATGTAAACCCTATAGGTGGACTTAGTCCGACATGACAATAAGGTTGAGTGGTATTACTCTTAGAGCTAGATATTAATTAAGTGAGTTGTCAGTAACTCATTTAATTAGTGGACATTCGATATCTTAAACACAGGGAGACTAACACACTCATGATAAGAAGGAGCCGATATAGTAATATGGGATTGGTGCGGTAGTTCAATAATAACTCTTTAGTGGTATGAGTTATTATTGATGACCTCGAGTTGGGTGTTCGGGGTGAATACGGGAAGCTCAAGTTCATCGGGAGACCAAAACCAATTCCTCCTCTCGGTCCCTATCATAGCCTCTTATTTATAAAGTATTATACCCACCTATACCCACCTTAAGGTGGCCGGCCAAGCCTAGCTTGGAGCCCAAGCTAGGGCCGGCCAAACTAAGGTGAGTTGGTTTCAAGGTGTGGCCGGCCCTAGCTTGAACCCAAGCTTAGGTGGCCGACCACAATTAAAATAAAAGGATTTTAATTTAAAATCTTTTCTTATGTGGAAGCCATGGTTTTAAAAGAGAGTTTAAAATTTAAATCTTTCCTTTTATAGCATTCTACAAAAGATTAAGAGAAAGGTTTAAGTTCTTTCCTTATTTGTAGTTAAAAGGAAGATTTTAATTTTTGATAAAACTTTCCTTTTTTGAAACCATCCTCATGATTTTAAAAGAGAGTTTTAAAATTATAAATCTTTCCTTTTATAGTTTCTACAAAAGATTAAGAGAAAGGTTTGATATCTTTCCTTATTTGTAGATTGAAAGGAAGATTTTAATTTTAGAGAAAACTTTCCTTTTTGGAAATCATCCACATGTTTTAAAAGAGAGATTTTAATTTATAAAAGTTTCCTTTTATAACCAACCATGAAGGGAATTTTTAAAGAGAAATTTTTATTTTCGGAAACAAATTAGGAAGTTTTAATTTTGTGTTTAAAACTTTCCTTCCTTGGAGGATTTGATATGGTCGACCACATTAATAAATAAAAGGAATTTTTAATTAAATTTTCCTTTTCATTGGCAAGGAAATTAAGGAAGTTTTAATTAAAACTTTCCTTATTTGCCAAGACTAAGGAATATAAAAGAGAGGGTAGAGGTGCCTCACCTCATAACAATCTATCTTCTATTGTTCCTCTCTTCCTTGTGGTGGGCAGCCCTCATCTTCTTCCTCTCCTCCTTTTCTTCTTCTTTGGTGGCCGGCGGCATCAACTCTCAAGGAGCTTGTTGGTGGTTAGACTTTGCTTGGAGAAGAAGTAGAGAAAGGAGGCTTTGTTTCTTAGCATCCCTTGGAGTTTGGTTGGTGGCTAAAAGTTCTTCATCTCTTGAAGATTGGTGGTGGCCGAAACTTGCTTGGAGAAGAAGGAGGCTTGGGTGGATTCTCGTCTCGGTAGATCGTCGCTCACACGACGTCCGAGATCAGAAGAGGAATACGATAGAAGATCGTGAGGTCTATAAGCTGTAAAAGGTATAACTAGTTATTAGTTTCCGCATCATAACTAGTTCATCTTTTTGTTTAGATCTTGAAATACCAAACACAAGAGGCTAGTGATTCTAGATTTTTCGAATTTATGATTCGAGTTTGTGTTTCTTTTATTTTTTCGAACTTGTGATTCGATTGTTCTTTTTGGTTAAACCTATGGTTACTATAAGGAGATTAAATATTAAATTTCTTTATAAGGCTTTGTCTAGGCAGTGGTGGATGATCTCATACCCAAGAAGGCCTAGTGCCTCACCATGTTTGACCTGGAAGCCAAACTTTGAAATAAATATTTAATCAAATTTGTAACATAGGTGGATTTAGATTAATAATATTAAGCATCGTTTGAGATCCAAGTCTAAACCTCTAAGAACAGATAAGTTGAATTTGGAATCAATAATGTTAAGTTCTATTTATGATTCCAAATTTAATTTCTAAAAGAACACAATAGGTTGTTAGGAAAGGTTCAGGACTTGTACAAAATTTTTGTACAGGGAAACTGGTATGATATTCGGAATAGCAACCAACATCTTCCTCATCAAGTAAAGGCTCAGGTTCTGGTTCAGGAGAATGTACAACCAAAGGTAGTGATTCATGGGTACTTGGCTCCATAGCACAAGTCCCTACACTCTCTTCATCATCATCATCAAATCCAGGTGATTCTTGAGGTAATGCTTCCAGTAAGCATTCCCCTACACTTAAATCATCTTCAACATCAATACCTGCATCATTTCCAACTTCTACAACAACAATATTAGTAGAATCAAAAGTATGTTCAACTATATCATCACAACAATAAAAAGTACTTAAAGAATCTAGCGAAGTAGTAGATGCAATGTCAGGCCTGACAAGAGCTCCACAATCCATCTCCTCACTCGCGCTTTGTGTTTGTAACTGGTTGATGGATGATGCAATTTGATCCAATCGTAACTGTATATTTTGAATTCTTGAGAATTGTTACTCTTGATAATCTCTCATTTATTGCATAAACTCCTTGACTCTCCATGTTGACTCTTCAAGTTGAAGATCATTCTGTTGATAAGGATGTGACATAAAAGATGTTGAAAGCTCTTGAAACCCATATGAATTCTGATAAGTTGGATATGTCTCAATAAATTGTCCTTGTGCACTTTCATGCCTGAAACATAAATTATCCACCCAATTAGCATTATAAGCATTTGAAAATGACTCATACCTATTTTGTTGTTCCATTGTTGGGTAAAATTGATACTCAGGCTGAAAATACAGACTCTCCAATCCACCTCTAAAATTCTGAAAATATGGATCCATGCTAAAGAAATCTCCTGTTCTTACACTACAACACTAACAATCAAAATTAAAAGATTCAAGAGCATAAAGTTTCAAACATAATGAATGTATGAACATTAAAAGCACTTAACAATTAAAAAATAAGCCAACATGAATGATCCTGTCCGAACGCTGAATCAACGGACGCTAGGCACGTGGCGCTCTCCAAGTTGTTGACGTAGATCTTCGACCGGTCGTATGGAGCTCCGGCGAACCTGCAAAGAAGTCGGGCCGGGAGGGGGTTCCCGGCGACGACCCTCCGACGCTCAAGTCAGGCAAGGGGAGGACAAGAAGGAGGCTCTAAATCCGCGAGAGTGCGTACCTCCGGCGAAGTGTGAGGCTCCTTATATAGAGCTAGGAAGGGGCTCACGCACATATACCGAGGCAAATACGTGTCCTCAGCCCATACCTCAGTATGGGCTTGTCAGAAAAGCTTACCTGACACCATACTGCTACAGTCCGAGCACATCTCTGATGGGACAACGGACCCCTCTATCATAAGATCCTGCGTATGACCTGCTCGTCGAACATACCCGCTGTCAGAAGATGTTCCCTTGTCCTTTTCTCCTTTTACTCCATGCCGAGCGTCCGGCCGGTCGGCAGTTCCCTCTCGTCCGGCCAGTCGTATGTGCTGGTCCGCTCGGGAGATTCCCGGTCGTGTGCTCTGTGGACTGTTCGCAGTGTTGCTACTTTATGTCTTCGGCCGAGCGGGCGACCCGCTCAGCCATTCAACTCTATTAAACATGAGCGTCGGAACCCCGACTCCCCGCCGGGGTGTCTTTGCTTCCACTCGGAACATTCGCCCGGTCACCTCAACCTTTATCCGCTCGGCCAAGCCTCTAGTTGACCTTTTACCTCTCAATCTCCACATGGTGTTGACTCTTCTTAAAAAGGGGGGAGGTCCCCTCCTTACTGTCGGATCACTTGCCTCCCCTTCAAGTCTAGTCGAAGGAGGCGATTAGTCCGACTGACTGGACCATTAGTTGAACCGAGCGGCATCCTGCAACTACCATCCGCTCGGAAACAAGGGGCAGCTAAAACGCCAGTCAATGCAAACATTCCCCACCATCTCTTCGAAGTTTTCGCCAATCTCCATCATTAAGGTCGAGCACGCGCTCATTAAATGCGTTCCAGTGGCTGAATGCCACGTGGCGGTGCTGCCGTCATTGTATGGCGGCGGCGTGGTGTTCTGACGGGATCGAGGCGGTTCGAAATGAACGACGCGATGCATGCTCCGATTCTCACGACCTGAATCCGACGGTGGAGGCCGTTCATGTAACACCCACGAAATTATAAGATAAGTATATGGGTATTATTTTTCTTTAGAGAATAGAAATAAAAAGAATAAGAGAAAAGGGAAAATAGAAACCAAAATAGAATAAGAAGAGGTGAGGTCAAGGATTGAACCTTGAACCTCCCACAAATAATAGAGATAAATTGATGTATGATAACCACTAGAATAATGAATAATAAATGGATATAAAGGAATGAAAATTTAGTTAAAGGTGAGAAGAAAATAAAAGAAAACTAAGCAAAAGAGCAAGAGAAAATCAAGTTGCTTACCTCCTCTTCCTCTTGGTTAAGAGAAGAAGCAAGCAAAAGATAAATTGCCTACTTCCCTCCCTCTCTCTATTTTCGTGGGAATTAAAGGAATGAGGGAAAAGAGGAGTTGAGGGAATGAATGAAGACATGTTTCATTTGCAAAGGAATAAATTGATTGGGAGAAGAAAAACAAGAGATTAAATTCTTTTTTCTTCCTCCTTCCTTCTCCTTCTTCATTCTTCACCAAAACCAAGAGCCCCTCCCTCTCTTTATTCCAAAAGCTAAGATAAGTTTCTCTCCAAGAAAACTAAATTTCGAGAAGAAACCTTCAAGATCTATCCCTTCCAAGCAAGAGAAGCAAAAGGAGGTGCAAGAAGAAGAAGCTCTCTCCTTCCTTGGCACTTAGGATACCTTTTTCCTTAAGAAAAACCACAAGGGAAAGGATGTAAGTTTCCCTCACCTGTGGTACAATAGCTTGTGTATTTTCTATGAGATTTGGTTGCCTAAAAACCTAGGATACCTTCATGAAATTTTCGGCCAAGACAAGACTAAAAAGAAGGACCTAGGAAATGTAAAGACCTAAATTTTGACATGCTCAATATGCTTCTTGTAACATGTATCTTATGGTAGGGATTTATCTAATGTTCATATGCTAGAATGTTTGGTTAGAACTTAGAGTCATATCCCTAGACTCTCGGCCAAACATGAATAAAGGAAATAGGTAAGTTAAGACTCAAACCAAGCATGCTCCTTTTTGTTTTATGATATGTACTTCATGATGAGAAAGTTGTTAACATGATATGATCATGCCTATATGATGATTGAACTTTATTCCATGCTCATAAGTATTCGGCCATGATAGGATTAGGGGCCTAGAAAAATTGTTAAACCTAAACTAATCATGCCATGATCCTCCTTAGGACAAGATATGAAATTAATATGACATGCTCATGTTGTAGTGTGGTTAGAACTTGTTTTCATGCCCCATGAACTTTCGGCCACAACAAGTTTAAGGGCCTAGGGAACTTAGAACCTAACCTAATTATGCTCATGTTGTTCCTTGTAATAATTGCTATGAAATTGGTTTAGGGTTTCCATGTTTTTATGACCCTTGAAACCTAGTTCCAAGCCTTAAAGGTTTCGGCCACAACAAGTTTAAGGGCCTAGGAAACTTAGAACCTAACCTAATTATGCTCATGTTGTTCCTTGTAATAATTGCTATGAAATTGGTTTAGGGTTTCCATTCTTTTATGACACTTGAAACCTAGTTCCAAGCCTTAAAGGTTTCGGCCACAACAAGTGTAAGGGCCTAGGAAACTTGGAACCTAACCTAATTATGCTCATGATGTTCCTTGTAATAATTGCTATGAAATTGGTTTAGGGTTTTCCATGCTTTTATGACACTTGAGACCTAGTTCCAAGCCTTAAAGGTTTCTTCCACAACAAGTTTAAGGGCCTAGGAAACTTAGAACCTAACCTAATTATGCTCATGTTGTTCTTTGCAATATTTGCTATGAAATTGGTTTAGGGTTCACATGCTTGAATGTTGATTTTAACCCAATGTAATGCTTGATAAGATTCGGCCATGATAAGTTTATAAGTTTAGGAAACCTAGAACCTAACCTAAACATGCTCATGATGTTTCCTTATGGTATATGATATGATATTGGTTTAGGGTTCACATGCTTGTATGTTGATTTTTAACCTAAGTTACAACTATATGTTTCGGCCACTATATGACATTAGGGTTAGAAATCTAAATATGATTCCCATGTATCTCACATGCAATGTTTTATGATGTGATAAGAGCTTGCTATGCTTCTATGTTTAATTATGTATAATTATGATCTATGTATGTTGGTAATCCTTATGTTGGCTGTGTGCCCAAGTTATGCATGCTATTTATGATGAGCTGTGTGCCCAATTTATGCATGATATTATGATGAGCTGTGTGCCCAAATTATGCATGCTATTTATGATGAGCTGTGTGCCCAAACTATGCATGCTTTTATGATGAGCTGTGTGCCCAAACTATGCATGTATTTATGATGTGCTGTGTGCCCAAATTATACATGCTATTATGATGAGCTGTGTGCCCAAATTTTGTATGGTATGATATGATAAGAAATATGATGTGCAAGAAATAATAAGAACCATGATATGTATGACATGCTACTTTACTTTATATGGCTTGTACCAAGGGTGGGCTCCATAAGCGTCCCGGGGTCGATGGACTAAGAAACGGGCCTCATTAGGGATGGACTCCTAAGTGCCCCTAGGTCGATGGACTAAGAAACGGGCCTAGTATGTATGCCTTGTAGGGTTCAAGACTTGCTACCTTGGACCTACATAGGACGCGCGCATTTATGTATGTGGTACAAGCCGGGGCCCTAATCATGTTATGATTATGTTTAAGTATGTATGTAATAAGTTTTCAAAAGACATGTTGCATATATTTTTGCATGAATCATGTTTTTGAAAGTCATCTCGCATAACACTTTATGATTATGTTACGATAAGCCATGATGCTTATGATTATGATATGTTATGCTAGGATGCACTTTATGATTATGTTATGATATGCCATGATACTTATGATTATGTTATGCTAGGATGCACTTTATGATTATATCATGATATGCCATAATGCTTATGTTTATGTTATGTTATGCTAGGATGCACATTATGATTTTACCATGATATGCCATGATGCTTATGACTATATTATGTTAAGCTAGGATGCATGATATGATATGCCATGATATCTTACGATTATGTTATGATATGATGCTTCTATACATGATATGATGAGTTGTCTTTATGCTTTATGCCTTGGAGATTAAGTTATGCTATACGGTTTTTGTGAGTAGGAAAGAATCTTACTGAGCCTTGTGTGCTCACAGCTTACTTTCCTTGTACCACAGATAAGGGCAAAGAATGGATGTACTAAGAGAGCAGCAGGAGGGGGCAAGAAGGACGTGTGTATTAGTGACTCGGCTAAAGAGAAAGACCTGCTTCTAGTTAATAAGAATTTTGCTTATGTCTCTCTTTTATGACTCCATGACATTTCATCTACTCTTTAGTATTATGGCTTAAATTTATGTTAAGCATGTTATGTGACTCATATGATAGGTAGTTAGTGATGATGATTTGAAAAGTAAAGGAGAAGTTTTAAAAAAATATATATATACTATAGATAAGACTTCCGCTGTTTTAAGAAGAAAATATAAGTAACCCCCGCCAGCTTTAGCAGGAAGGGGCGGGGCGTTACAGTTCGGGCTCCACCCTATAAAAGCTTCGCCTTCTTCCTTCGCCGCATTCTTGCTCTTGCGTGCCTCACAGCTTCTCGCTCTCAGTTCTCTGGCGACCCCGTTCTTCTGTTCTCCGATGATCTCCGGCGTTTTCCCTTTGATCCTCATTCTTCTCTGTAAGGCTTTTTCCCTGCTCTTCCTTTGGTTCTTGTGGTTCTTGTGCTTATTTCGTGTTTCTTTCCCGAGTTTTGGTTCTCGGGGCACTGTTCCGTTGCCATCTTCTTCCATTTATCCTCTTTCATTTTCTTTTAATTTCGTCCGTTCGGACAATGGCCCATTCCTCTCAACCCGAAGACCAAACCCTTGCCCATGGTACACTACAATGGAGTCGCGCTTCGATCGGCGCGACGCCGATGTTCTGATTAATAGTTTTGACATCCCCTCCGACCTTGAAATCATCCTACCCACAGATTCCGCTCGGCCACACAAACTGCCGCGCGGAGCTTTTTGTGTTTTCCGCGACCAGTTTACAGCCGGTCTGCGATTTCCGATCCATCCCTTCTTTGTAGAAGTTTGCAACTTTTTCGGCATTCCGCTCGGAAGCCTAGTCCCCAATACCTTCCGCCTCCTATGCGGCGTTGTCGTCTTATTCAAGATCCATAACATTCCCCTCCGACCGGAGGTCTTCTATTATTTCTATTACCCTAAACAGTCCGAGCCGGGCACTTACATGTTCCAGGCTCAGCCCGGCTTAGTTTTCTTCAATAAACTTCCTTCTTCCAATAAGAATTGGAAAGAATTCTACTTTTATATTCGCCTTCCTGAGCGGGTTACCTTCCGAACCCAATGGTAGGTCGGAAATCCTCTCTCCCCAGAACTCAAAAGATTCAAGACCCGGCCGGATTATCTTCACGCCGCCAACATGCTTGCCGGTCTGCGGTTTGACATCCACAAATTCCTTCCAGAAGGGGTTATGTACATATTCGGCCTGAGTCCGATCAGAACCCCCCTCCCGAGCGGCTTCGGTAAGAATTTTACTCGGTACCTTTGCCTTGATTGCTAACTGATTTTCTCCTTTTTTCCTTTGCAACTAATATTGTCATGGAGTCGGTGATGGCTGGTATTCTAAAGAGGAAGGCGGCGGCGCTCGAGGCCGCGCCAGCCAAAGAAATGGAGACGCTCGACATCCAGCCGGTCGGCTCTAATGAAGAAGAGAGCGGGACGAATGTTGGGGAGTCGGCCGCTCAGGCTTCTCTCCCAGAGCCAGCGGCTGGCGCAACTGTTAGCCAAGAGCCTTCCGCCCGGGAGGAAGGCTCCGCTCCGGAAGAAGAGTGGCCTCTCCAACAAAAGAGGCGCCGAGTGAAGACTCCCCTTCGATCAGCCACGTCCGCGGTTCAGCCGTCCGCCCGGGTCACTGCAAGCGCTCGCGGTAAGGCTCCAGAGGTCGAGGCTATTTCGTCCGACCGGACCCCATCTCAATTGGACGCGCCGGCGGACCCTCTTGAGGTCGTTCCAGTCAGCGTCCTTCCGCCCGCTTCCCGCCGAGTCCAGCGTTCAACAATTTTATCCCAATTTTCGGCGCCGGCCTCCGATCCTCTTCCTTCCTCCGCTCGGACAACCCCCAGTCACGGCCGCACTGTTAGGGTCACCCTACATCTCCCTACCGAGGAGATTTTACCCGAGGCCGATCGACCATCAGCGCCTGAGCACACGATCACCCTGAAGGGGCCCCTAGCCGAGATGTGGGCTGACGCTCGGGCACGTGTTGCGATGATCCCCCTCGGTAATCTGGCCAACAGCCATATGCAAGAGGCCACCGGGGTAAGTGTATTTTCTTTTAGGTCTTTTATGCGATATTTCTGATCGGCTTATTAATGCTTTTGTTAATTGCAGAGATGGGTAGAAGAGATAGCTGTCTCCAACCGCCTGGCGATGGTGGATGAAGATCTCAAGAGGCTGAAGGCTGTGGGCGGTCCGTCCGGCTCCCAAGGCCCCTCATATGCTGAGCTGCAGCAGGAGCTGAAGAAGGCCCAAGACTTGTTGGCGACCAAGCAGAAGAGGACGGCCGATTAGGCCCACACTTTGGCCGAACTCGAGCGCGTGAATAAATCTCTAGATCGCAAGATAAGCCTGGCGACTGAGCGGAAGAACACGGCTATCTCCGACCTGGAGAAGAAGAATGTTGAGGCTCGGGGGCTGGAGCAAAAAGTGAAGGAGCTGATGGAGCAGCTCGATGGAGAGAAGGTGGGCCGCTCGGCCGATGCAATTAAGCATAAGGACGAACTGCAAACTCTGCAGGAGTCCCTCGTAGCCTCCCAAGCAGCCTTCAAAGAATATCAAGAGGCTGAGCCTGGCCGAGTCGCAGCCCTGCGGCTAAACTACATCCGTTCGGTTGAATTTTCAGAGAAAGTCTGTGAACGGATGTACACTGCCTTCGACCTTGCTATGACCGCCACCACGACATATTTGAAGTCCAAGGGTCTTCTTCCTGACTCCACTCTCATCCCGGCTGCAGATCAAGTGGCGCTCCTCGACAACATACCGAAGGACCTTTACGATTATCTAGAGTAGAAGTTTATATGTAATTCGGTCGCTCGGCCAAAAACTATCCTTTTTGTAATTCGGCCGTTCGGCTTTAATTTCTTTAATGCTATCCTTTCTTGCTTTTTCTTTTGCTAATCAATACGCATGTCGTCCGCTTGCCCTTTATCACACCTCTCTTGTGTTCGAAAGGGATTTTTACGAAGTATTTTTCGTAGCTTTTCCACTCGGCTTGATATATCATGTCTCGACAAAAGAGGTTGTTCGCTGGACGTTGACGAAGTACTTTTGGGTACTTGGTCGATCGACTAAGTGACTCACCCGCGAAACCTCTTTATTGAATTCGTCCGGCCGGAGGCTTTATAGTCGCCGGCTTGACTCTCGATTTTTAACGTCGGAGCTTGACGGTCTTCCGCTCGGAGGGTTTATAGTCGCCGGCTCGACTCTCGATTTTAAACGTCGGAGCTCGACGGTCTTCCGCTCGGAGGGTTTATAGTCGCCGGCTCGACTCGATTTTTAACGTCGGAGCTCGACGGTCTTCCGCTCGGAGGGTTTATAGTCGCCGGCTCAACTCTCTATTTTTAACGTCGGAGCTCGACGGTCTTCCGCTCGGAGGGTTTATAGTCGCCGGCTCGACTCTCGATTTTTAACGTCGGAGCTCGACGGTCTTCCGCTCGGAGGGTTTATAGTCGCCGGCTCGACTCGATTTTTAACGTCGGAGCTCGACGGTCTTCCGCTCGGAGGGTTTATAGTCGCCGGCTCGACTCTCGATTTTTAACGTCGGAGCTCGACGGTCTTCCGCTCGGAGGGTTTATAGTCGCCGGCTCGACTCTCCATTTTTAACGTCGGAGCTCGACGGTCTTTAAGGCTAATTTTAATACTGCCGTTCGGCGAAGCTATTTGCCATCCTTTATCATTTTGCTTCCTGCATTACAAGGACAGATGCGACCAAAACATATGTAAAATTACATCAGCGCACCTCTCACCCAGCTCGGTACGGCTGGAGATGATTCGTGCTCCATGGTCGATCTAGCCACCGTCCGTCTTCATCCTCCAAATAATAAGCACCCGAGCGGAGCTTTTCGATGACTTTGAAGGGGCCCGCCCAAGGAGCCTCCAGCTTTCCAACGTCCCCGACCGGCTTTACTTTCTTCCAGATTAGGTCGCCAACTTGGAATGCTCTAGGGATCACGCGCCGGTTGTAGTTCTGCTTCATTCTCTGCCGGTACGCCATCAGCCGGACAGACGCCTTGGCTCGCTCCTCATCGACCAAATCCAGCTCCATGTTCCTCCGCTCGGCGTTATCATCATCATAATTCTGGATCCGGACGGACTCGACACCAACTTCAACCGAGATCACCGCTTCGCCGCCATACACCAAATGGAATGGTGTGACGCCCGTTCCTTCCTTTGGGGTCGTGCGGATAGCCCATAAGACGTCCGGCAGCTCGTCCACCCAGCTTCCTCCTATATGGTCAAGGCGAGCTCGCAGAATTCTAAGGATTTCTCTGTTGGTTACTTCCGCTTGGTCGTTGCTTTGGGGGTACGCCACGGAGGTAAAGTGTTGCTCGATGCCATAACTTTCGCACCATTCTTCGAGTTGCTTCCCTACGAATTATCGTCCGTTATCAGATACGAGCCGGCGAGGAATGCCGAACTGATAGATTATATGTTGCCAGATGAACTTTTTGACCAATTGCTGGGTGATCTTCGCCAGCGGCTCGGCCTCCACCCATTTGGAAAAGTAGTCGACCGCCACCAGTAGAAACTTCCGCTGCCCGGTCGCATAGGAAACGGACCCACAATATCCATTCCCCACTGGTCGAACGGACAGGATACGGTAACTGCTTTCATTTCCTCCGCCGGTCGGTGGGAGAAGTTGTGATACTTCTGGCAGGAAAGGCACGTCGCGACGGTCCGAGCGGCGTCTGCTTGCAGGGTTGGCTAGAAGTATCCGGCCAGCAGGATCTTCTTAGCCAGCGATCGTCCGTCCGGATGCCCTCCGCACGATCCTTGATGCACTTCTTGGAGGATGTACGCCGCGTCTTCCGGGCTCACGCATTTCAAAAGCGGGTGGGAGAAAGCCTTCTTGTAGAGTTGGTCTCCAATGAGTGTGAACTGACCGGCTCTTCTTCTTAATAGTTGGGCAGCCTCCCGCTCGGACGGTGTCGCACCCGAGCACAGAAACTCTATGATGTCTGTCCTCCAATCGCTCGGAAACGCGAGGCCTTCCATCCGGTCGACGTGCGCCACCAAAGATACTTGTTCAATTGGTTGCTGGATGACGACCGGTGATATTGAACTTGCGAGTTTGGCTAACTCATCTGCTGCCTGGTTTTCCGCTTGGGGTATCTTCTGGATAATGACCTCTCTAAAGTTGGCCTTGAGTTTTTCGAAGGCTTCAGCGTAGAGTTTGAGCTGAGCGTTGTTAATCTCAAAAGTGCCTGATAGTTGCTGAGCGGTCAACTGGGAGTCCGAATGGATTGTCACCCGATCGGCCCCTACATGCCGAGCCGCCTGCAAGCTGCCTATGAGGGCTTCATACTCAGCTTCGTTGTTTGTGGCTCCGTAGTCCAGCCGGACGGATAGATGCATCCGTTCTTCTTGTGGAGAGAGTAATAATACGCCAATTCTGCTCCCGAGCCGAGTGGACGATCCATCCACAAATATTTTCCACATAGCTTCGGGCTCTGTCTTTTACACTTTTGTAACAAAATCTGCCAAGGACTGTGCCTTTATCGCCGATCGGGGTTGATATTAAATGTCGAATTCACTCAACTCCGTGGTCCATTTGATGAGCCGTCCGGACGCTTCTGGGTTCAACAGCACTCTTCCCAAAGGGCTATTTGTCCGGACGATGATAGTATGTGCCAAGAAATAGGGGCGAAGTCTCCGAGCGGCAAGGACCAGAGCAAAAGACAGCTTCTCGAGCCCAGTGTAGTGAGATTCAGCGTCTTTTAAAATATGGCTTAAGAAATACACAGGTTCTTCTCCGCTCGCCCTCACTAATGCCGAGCCTACTGCTTGATCAGTTGAAGACAAATACAGAGTGGCTCGCCCACAGCTGGCTTGACTAGCACAGGCAGAGAGTTCAAGTACGTCTTCAGCTCTTCGAACGCCCGATCGCATTCTTCATCCCAATGGAACTTGGTAGCCTTGCGCAAGATTTTGAAAAACTATAAACTCCGATCGGCCGTCTTCGAGATGAATCTGGACAATGCTGTTATCCGACCGGTCAAGCGTTGTACTTCCCTCAGATTTCTTGGAGGCATCATATCTTGTAATGCTTTCACCTTGCTGGGATTTGCCTCGATGCCCCGCTCGGTCACTATGTAGCCCAAGAAACGCCCGCATTTTGCTCCGAACAGACACTTCTGAGGGTTCAGCTTAACTCCATACTGCCTCAGCGTTCGGAAAGTCTCCTCCATGTCTTTCAAGAGATCGGGCGCTCGGACGGACTTGATGAAAATATCATCCACGTACACTTCCAAATTTCGTCCGATCTGCTCCTTGAACACTTTATTCATCAAGCGCTGGTAAGTTGCTCCCGCGTTCTTCGGTCCGAACGACATCACATTGTAGCAATAAGTGCCGTCGGCTGTAACAAAGCTGACCTTCTCTTGATCCTCTCGGGTGAGCGGCACTTGATGGTAGCCCTGATAAGCGTCGAGCATGCATATCAACTCACAGCCAGCTGTGGAGTCCACCAGTTGATCGATCCGGGGCAGGGGATAAAAATCCTTTGGGCATTCTTTGTTGAGATCCCGGAAATCTATGCACACTCTCCACTTGTTGCCCGGCTTGGATACTAGTACCACGTTCGCCAGCCAGCTCGGGAACTGGACCTCACATATGTGGCCGGCCTCCAGGAGCCTCTCGACCTCCGCTCGGATGATGACATTTTGTTCGGCGCTGAAGTCCCTCTTCCTTTGCTTCACCGGCCGAGCGTCCGGTCGAACGTGGAGCTCGTGCTGTGCTATACTCGGCAAAATTTCGGGCAGCTCATGCGTCGACCAAATGAAGACATCACAGTTTCTCTCGAGGCATTTGATCACTTCCTCTTTCTGGCTTGCCTCCAGATCGGCCGCAATGAATGTGGTGGCCTCCGATCGGGTCGGGTGAATCTGCACTTCCTCTTTATCTTCATAAACCAAAGAGGGTGGTTTTTCGGTTATAGCATTCATCTCGATCCGTGGCGTCTTCCGAGCGGAATTTAGTTCAGCTTGGACCATCTCGACGTAGCATCGTCGAGCCGCCAGTTGATCTCTTCGTACTTCTCCCACTTTATCTTCCACTAGGAACTTGATTTTCTAGTGGAAAGTGGAGACGGCCGCTCGGAACTCGCAGAGCGCCGGTAGCCCCAAGATAACGTTGTATGCTGAGGGAGAGTCGACCACGACGAAGTTTGCAGTCCGCGTCCTTCTGAGCGGCTCCTCTCCCAGCGAAATAGCCAGCTGGATCTGTCCGATCGACAGAACTTCATTGCCCGTAAACCCGTAGAGGGGGATTGTCATGGGCAGTAGCTCGGCTCGATCAATTTACAGTTAGTCGAAGGCCTTTTTGAATATAATATTGACCGAGCTTCCTGTATCAATGAAAACATGGTGAATAGTGTAGTTAGCTATTACCGCTTTGATGAGGAGAGCGTCGTCATGCGACACTTCGACTCCCTCCAAGTCCCTGGGCCCGAAACTGATTTCGGGTCCGCTCGCCCGTTCTTGGCTGCAGCCGACAGCATGGATCTGAAGCTGCCTGATGCTCGCCTTCCTTGCTCTGTTGGAGTCTCCTCCAGTCGGCCCGCCAGCTATAATGTTGATTTCGCCTCGGGAAGTGTTGTTTCTATTTTCTTCTTCCCGAACGGACGGTTTAGGCCGCTCCCTAGACATCCGGGGATTCTCATGCCTCGGAGTATAATGCCGCTCAGGAGTCTGTCTTTATCGCCTGTCGAGTATCATCTGATCGGCTTCACGAGGTCTCTGTCGCCTATCGGATGATGGCGATCGACGACCGCCACTCCGGGGAACGGGGTGAGCGATCAGGGGAATGCTTCGGCAATCTCTTGTGTTATGCGTGTCGGTCCGGTGGAATGAGCAGAACATAGGGGTCCATACATTCTTCTTTGGTTTGGGCCGCTCGGCAGCTACCTCCTGGACATGGGACCTCGCATGGTGGGAGTGGATCGCCTCGGCCCGCGGTCCTCTGGGCGGCTCCGCGGTCCTCTGGGCACCTCTGCTGGCCGGTCAATTGTGACTTCTTTGTTGGATCGAGACCGCGCTAGAGGGGGGGTGAATAGCGCTCGTGGCTAAAATCGTTCGATTATCGGAATCGTAAAACGTAAGAGTTAATGCAGCAGAAATTAAATTAAGAGACACAGACACGAAGGAGTTACTTCGTTCGGAGCCTAAGGCGACTCCTACTCGAAGGCCCGTGATCCTTGATCGCTTTCGGTGGGCAACAACTATAAATTCGTTAAATAGTTACAGATTGCAAGTACAATAATAAAATATACCAACAACAATGTAGAATCGAAAAGACTGAGCTCCGGGTCGTCGGGGTGTACTTGCAGCACTTCAGGATGGTCGTATTCGCAAGACGTTGCGAAGATCGCTTTCAAGTTCTCCGTCGCACCTCAACCCTCCTTTATGCGGCCCGGCGCTGGATCCCTTCCAGCGCTGAGTGTGACGTGGCCAACCAACGGATGCTCCACGTGGCGGTCGCGAGGGATAAACTTTGGTCGGGCGCCGGACTGCTCCGGCGGACCTCCGCCTGGACACTTTTTCCGGGTTCCTCACCGCAAACAAATGTTAGTCGAGCAAAATACCGCAAGACAGGTGTTAGAATATGATAAAACATAGTAAGGAATAAACGAGCCTTGATTGTCTGAATCGACTTTGGATTTCAGGAAACCTAGGTCGACCCGACGCCACTGCTCCTCTGGGGAATGCGTCCTCACCTACTCCACTCGGAGATTTACTGTGAGTCCGATCCTCCAGATCGACTGGACTTTTTCTCAGCACCCGATGCTTCCGGACTTTCTGCTGGACATCCGCTTCCCCGGCTAGTCCAGTCTTTCACCTGGTTCGCGACACCAGGACTTTTCACCTAGGGTTACCACCCCCTAGGACTTTTGCCTGAAGCCCTCGACCTGCCAAGACTTTTCGCATAGGGTTACCACCCCCTATGACCTAGGGTTACCGCCCCCTAGGGTTTTCCCTTTGCCTAACCGCAGCTAGGACTTTCCTGAAATCCTTAAGTAGACTTGTTAGACTAACAAACATCTTAACTTTGAATTCTTTGCCGTTATCAAAACACGAGTTCGATCGTCGGATGCTTCCCGCACCAACAATCTCCCCCTTTTTGATTATGGCAACACAAATTCAAAGTTAAGTAAACAAGCGAATAGATAGTCATTTTAAACATAGACAAAATTTGCTAAGTATGGATGAACAAGGTAACTAAAGTAAATTTTGCCCTATATACTCCCCCTTAAGTTTTGGCTCCCCCTTAACTTTTGCTCCCCCTTAATTTTTAATTTGAATTTTATATTTTTGCTACTCTCCCCCTTTGCCATAACTCAAAAAATGGGCAATGTGTAAGGGGTTGTACATGATTAAAGTTAGCAATATTCAACAGAGTTTGGAAGTTAAGGTCAATTGGAATTTAAGTTTTTAGGACCAGATTATTCATTTAAGTTCAGTTGGTCCTTAAGTCCAAGCACAAGTCATGTTTATATATTAGGTATCAGAGCCATAAAGAACAAAACATTCTTGAGAAAGAAATTGAGTATCTTTTGCCAACTGTCTAACCTTTAGTTACTTGCTGATTGTCTATAGGACAATAGATTTTACTAGGTTAGTCAAGTTTAAGTTATTTAGGTCCAGATAGACTTGACTAGAGCTGGAGAACTTTAACTTGATTAATGTTTATTGCATATTTAACGCCCAGACTCATATTGATGCACAGATATAAGCATTCTTGAGTCCAGGCTATACCCTATGCATCTCACACCATTCTATGTTTTTCAATCACAATCAAGGTAAACCTAGGTGTTTTGTGAGATGCTCTGGCTTAGTTCTAGGGGAACATGATATCTAGGGGGAAATCCTAGACTAAACCCAATTTTTGAAAGTCTAGTAAAATTGGAGTTTTGAAAACTGTTTTTCCTAGAATTTGAAAACAAAATAATAATAGTAAGATATCTATTCTACCCAACACATTCCTATTTGCCTTCTAAGTCCACTGAACTCAAGTTCAGGTAAGGGTTTTGTAAAAATGTCAGCTAGGTTTGATTTGGACTCAACGTGGTTGAGTGCAATTTCACCTTTAGCTACATGATCCCTTACAAAGTGGTGTTTTACCTCTATGTGTTTGGTCCTAGAGTGGTGTATAGGATTTTTGGTCAGATTAATTGAGCTGATATTATCAATAAAGATTTTAGTATTTTTATAGTCTAGTTGATAGTCTTTTAGTGTATGCATCATCCATAACAATTGAGATGCACATTCTCCTAAAGCTATGTATTCAGCTTCTGTAGTGGATAGAGCAACACAATGTTGCTTTCTGCTTGACCAACTTACTAGGCACTGACCTATAATCTGGCAGCCACCACTTGTACTTTTTCTGTCTAGCTTGCACCCGGCATAGTCTGAATCAGAATAGCCATAAAGGTCAAAAGTGCAAGTTCTTGGATACCAAAGTCCTACATTTAGAGTTCCTTTAATATACCTCAGTATTCTTTTAACATATGTTAGGTGTGACTCTTTTGCACAGGATTGGTATCTTGCACATATACCTACTGCAAATAATATGTCGGGTCGACTTGCAGTTAGATAGAGTAAGCTACCTATGGCACTTCTATAGTATTTTGAGTCAACTGGTTTTACTTCAGGGTCAGAGCCAATGTTTATGTTGGTTGCCATTGGAGTATTTATTATTTTTGAATTTTCCATACAGAATTTTTTAATTAACTCTTTAGCATATTTAGTTTGATAAATGTAGATTCCATCTTTAGTTTGTTTAATTTGTAAACCTAAGAAGAAATTAAGTTCTCCAACCATACTCATTTCAAATTCATTTTCCATTAATTTGACGAATTCTTTTAAGAATTTTGAATTGGTTGAACCAAAGATTATGTCGTCAACATAAATTTGAGCTATAAAGATGTCTTTTCCTATGGTTTTCACGAACAAAGTAGGATCGATTTGTCCTTGGTTAAATTCTTTGGATATTAAGTAATTAGATCATCTTTCATACCATGCTCTAGGGGCTTGTTTTAGTCCATATAGTGCCTTTTTTAATTTAAATACGTGATTAGGGTAGTCCATGTCTTCAAACCCTGGAGGTTGGCTTACGTAGACCTCTTCCTTGATAAAACCATTTAAAAAGGCTGACTTAACGTCCATTTGGTACAATTTGAATCCTTTATTGGCTGCATAGGCTAATAACATCCTAATGGACTCGAGTCTAGCTACTGGAGCATACGTTTCATCATAGTCTAAGCCTTCGACTTGACTAAACCCTTTGGCTACTAACCTTGCTTTGTTTCTTACTATATCACCGTGATCATCCAACTTATTCCTAAAAATTGATTTATCTATGGGTTTAGGTACAAGGTCCCAGACCTGGTTTCTCTCAAATTGGGCTAATTCTTCCTGCATCGCAATGACCCAGTCTGGATCAGGCAGGGCTTCTTCTATAGTTTTAGGTTCAATTTTAGAAATTAGAGCAATCTGACTAAGATTTCTATAGGACGATCTAGTTCTGACTCCTAGGTTTGGGTCACCCAAAATTTGGTCAGGTGGGTGAGAGGAGCTTATTCTAGTTGGTCTTATTTGTGAGTCAGAAACTGGTTCTTCTGACTCATTAAGGTTAGATTGGATTTCATCATCGTCTGCTGCTCTAGGATTAGTGTCAATATTTTCATTTATATTAGGTAAATTGTTTTCTTCATCAAATATTACATTAGTTGTTTCTTCAACTTTCAAGGTATTTTGATTAAATACTCTAAAGGCTCTACTGGTTGAGGAGTATCCTAAGAATATTCCTTGGTTAGATTTGGGTGTAAATTTTCCTAAGTAATCTTTAGTATTTAAAATGTGAACTTTACACCCAAATACTTTTAGATAGTTTAGATTGGGAATTTTATTATAGTAGAGTTCATATGCTGTTTTATTATGAAATTTATTAATTAAAATTCTGTTTTGAATGTAATTTGCAGTATTTATTGCTTCAGCCCAAAATTGATGATTTAAGTGATATTCATTTAACATAGTTCTAGCTGCTTCTTGTAAAGTTCTATTTTTACGTTCCACTAGACCATTTTGTTGGGGGGTTCTAGGACATGAAAATTCATGTTGGTATCCATTTATTCTACAAAATTGGGTGAACTTATGATTTTCAAATTCCCCTCCGTGATCACTTCTTATTCTTTTAATTTTAGTATCTTTTTCATTTTCCGTTAAGTTGCAAAAATTACTAAATATTTCATAGGTTTCATCTTTTGTTTTTAGAAATTTCACCCAAGTGTACCTAGAGTAGTCATCAATTATCACTAAGCAATATTGGTTCTTGTTTAGTGATTTGGCTCCATGTGAATCAAATAGATCAAGGTGAAGAAGCTCAAGTATGGTGTTGGATCTTTCTAGGCTAGTTGACTTGTGAGTTGACTTGGTTTGTTTTCCTTTTTGACATGCATCACAGATTGAACTTTCAATAAATTTTAATTTGGGCAAACCTCTAACTAGACCATTTTGACTCATTTTTGAAATAAGTCTTGTGTGTGTGTGACCCAGCCTTCTGTGCCACAGTTGGGTTTCCTCTTGCTGTGTCAGGAGACACTTTATTGAGGAAATTGATAAATCAATTGTGTAGATGTTATTTTTTCTAAGTCCCTTAAGTTTAATTTCTGGATGTTCAATATTTTTAACTAGACATCCAGATTTATCGAAATTAACTAGGTATCCGCTGTCACACAATTGACTTATACTTAGTAAATTAAAGTTAAAATTTTCAACCAATAAAACATTTCGAATAATGAAATCGGAACTAAGTTCAATATTACCTTTTCCGATTACTTTAAGTTTACCGTTGTTGCCGAATGCAACTGATCCTAGACTCTTGTACTTGAGTTTGGTAAACTTCAATTTATCTCCAGTCATATGTCTGGAGCATCCACTATCCAACATCCATTGATCCAATTCCTACACATGAAGTAGTTGAATTGGTTTCTTTAATGGAGATAGCGTGATTGAAGCAGACACTATGTTTATTGATTGAGATTTAAGGTCTTCAAATAATTTTGAATTTTAAGTTTTTCAAATAATTTTGAAATTAATTTTTTGAAAAGATTTTTAAGTAATTTTGAAATTCATTTTTGTAAATATTTTTAAATAATTTTGAAATGATTTTTTAAATAATTTTGAAATTGATTTTTGTAAAGATTTTTAAATAATTTTGAAATTGATTTTTGAAAAGATTTTTAAGTAATTTTGAAATTTGTTTGAAAAGATTTTTAAGTAATTTTGAAATTCATTTTGAAAAGATTTTTAAATAATTTTGAAATGGTTTTTAAATAATTTTGAAATTGATTTTTAAAAAGATTTTTAAATAATTTTGAAATTAATTTGAAAAGATTTTTAAGTAATTTTGAAATTCATTTTGAAAAGATTTTTAAATAATTTTGAAATGGTTTTTGAAAAGATTTTTAAATAATTTTGAAATTAATTTTTTAAATAATTTTGAAATTAATTTTGAAAAGATTTTTAAATAATTTTGAAATTAATTTTGAAAAGATTTTTTAAATAATTTTGAAATGGTTTTTGAAAAGATTTTTAAATAATTTTGAAATTAATATTGAAAAGATTTTTAAATAATTTTGAAATTAATTTTGAAAAGATTTTTAAATAATTTTGAAATTTGTTTGAAAAGACAATTTTATTCCTTAGTCATCTCACTCGATCTACATTGTCAATCAGGGAATCCTATAATTGATGTGAGATGAATTGAGGTTCAATTTACAGGTTTAGTTTAACTTTGTGTTAGATTCAGGTTTAGCTTTGGGTTTAACAAGTAGGCATTCTTGGATAAACTTCTGGGCTATGGTGAGTCACAAGGAACTTATTAAAGTAACCATGCCTTCGAGGTTTCCCAAATAGTCCTACCCACTGAACTTAATACTAACCCTTGGTCTAACTAGTTAGGATCCATTTAAGGGTAGCTTCGGTCAGTTCCACTTGGCCAAATGCACCAGGTCGAAGCCATATCTTCCTAGACATGCGATGCCCAAGTTTCCCTAACGTACTATCATCCAAAAATTTCACCAGTGCTGTCTTTCAAGTTAAATCTAACCCTTTTTAATCTATCCTTAATTACCCTACCGGGTAGTCTACTCTTGTTTTACCCATTCCGGGTAAATTAGGTTCAGTTACCCTGTCAGGTAGTTCAGTTGGAGGTGCCAGCTAGTTTGGATCCTCCATCTACTTTTCACAATTTCGATTTGTTGAATTTTGAATTTGATTTTTAATTTTAGTTTTTTAATTTTGAATTTTGAATTTTGAATTTGATTTTTTAATTTAATTTCGAATTTTGAATTTTGAATTTGGTTTTTAATTTCGAATTTTGAATTTTGAATTTTGAATTTGGTTTTTAATTTTAGATTTTTAATTTAATTTCGAATTTTTAAATTATGAATTTGATTTTTAATTTAATTTCGAATTTTGAATTTTGAATTTGGTTTTTAATTAATTTTTTTTTTTTAGATTTTTAATTTAATTTCGAATTTTTAAATTAAGATCGTTTTCATTTTAGCTTTCCCTGGATCACGGCTTCGATATGGTCTGTCGAGGTAGTATATTTGATCCTTCGGAACCCAGTATTGGCCAAGTCCAATTTGATTGATCAATTTGGACTTGGGGACCCATGCTTGGACTGATTTACTACTTTGTTTGTTTATTAAGGATAAATAGGATTTATATTTCTTTTTATATCCTAGCCCAGTTCTATTGTATATGGCTCTTTGTGTCCCAAGAATTAGATCCAAATTCTTGGAGCCCAGAGAGAATTTTTCTAAAGTAATTTTTAAATCTTTTAACTGATTTTTCAGATTTAAATTTTCTTTCTCAAGTTGTTGTACTTGAGTTGAATCTTCAGTTAGAGGTTTTGATTTAGTTCCTTCTTTAAGAATGGTTACCTCTTTTAAAAGTGACTTAATTTTCAAATTTGACTTAGCTAATTTGCGAAGTAAATAATTGACTAAATTATTAAGCCTAGGAATACTTACAGTGGAGTCTGGCCCTTCGGAAACGGATGCGGATCCGTGGCTTTGTTCAGAGTCTGCTTCTGACTCGCTCTCGGATTCGCTGATCTGGTCCCGGGCCATCAATGCGAGTAAACTCGTTTGGTTGAGTTCGTCGTCTTCATCCTCCGAAGAAGATTCGTCCCAGGTTGCCTTTAGGACTTTCCTTCTTCTTTGCTTCTTGGCTTCCTTTTGATTGGGGCAGTTGGCTTTTATATGCCCCTTTTGGTTGCACCCGTAGCAAGTGACTTCGAACTTTGTCTTTGAGTTCTGTTGAGCCTCCTTGGATTGAACTACCTTCTTTAAATCTTTCTTGTTGAAGCCCTTCTTCTTCTTGTAGAGTTTCTTTACAAGATTCACAAATTCGCTGGCCAGTTCATCTTCTGAATCTTCTGAATCGGGCTCGTCTTCTGATTCCGATTCAACTTTTCGCCGTCCTCTTGATTCCCGTGTTCGACTCGTTCCTGCAACCAAAGCAATCCCTTTCTCGGATGGCTGTGCATTAGTTTGTTCATGGAGTTCAAACTCACTAAATAATTCGTCTAATTTTAAGGAGGACAAATCCTTAGAGACTTTGTAGGCATCTACCATTGATGCCCACAATGTATTCCTTGGAAATGAGTTTAAAGCATACCTTATGACGTCCCGATTCTCTATCTTCTGCCCGATTCCGTGAAGAGAGTTGAGGATGTCTTGGATTCTCGCATGTACAGAACTCGCCATCTCGCCTTCCTGCATTTTTAGATTATATAACTTATTAAGTAGAAGATCTCTTTTACTTACCTTGGTGTCGTCAGTGCCTTTGTGGAGTTCGATTAGCTTTTCCCAGAGCTCCTTTGCGGAGGTGAATGGGCCGACCCTGTTGAGCTCTTCCTTGGTAAGGCCGCACTGGAGGGTGCAGGTAGCTTTGGCGTCGGCTTCCACCTTTTTGATTAGAGAGGCGTCCCACTTCTCGCAGGGAGTCGGGTTGCCGTCGTCATCGGATGGTAGCTGAAGTCCCGTCTTAATGATCATCCATGTTTCGAACTGAATCTTCAGATACGTCTCCATTCTTTCCCTTCCAGTAACCGAAATCATCTCCGGAGAATAGTGGGGGACGAACAGTACTGAACCCCTCTTGTTGAGACATTTTGATCTGAAAAAGTGCAAAAACACGAAGATCTATTCCAAGACTGAGTCTTGGATTAGTAGTGCTGGAGGCAGAAAAACGAGCTCAAGTGTGTTGGTGCGGGAAGCATCCGACGATCGAACCTAAGTTTTGATAATGGCAAAGGATTCAAAGTTAAGGTGCTTTGTTATCTGACAACTTTTGCTGAGTGTTTCAAGAAAGTCCTAACTGCGGTTAGGCAAGGTAAAACCCTAGGGGGTGGTAACCCTAGGTCATAGGGGGTGGTAACCCTATGCGGAAAGTCTTGGCAGGTCGATGACTTCAGGCAAAAGTCCTAGGGGGTGGTAACCCTAGGTGGAAAGTCCAGTGTCTGGAACGGTGAAAGTCTGAATCGCCGGTGAAGCGGATGTTCAAGAAAGTCCGGAAGCCGAGCAAAAGTCCAATCGATCTGGAGGATCGACTGGCAACATGTAAATCTCCCGAGTGGAGTAGGTGAGGACGCGCTCAGAGGGAACAGTAGGCATCGGGTCGACCTAGGGTTTCGGTGAGAAACCCGAAGTCAGACCCAGAGACTGTCAAATATTTCAATACTTATATCACTGTTTTGTGCTAACTTTGTGCTGCAGGATATTTTGGGATTAACATATCTTGCAGGACCAAAGTGAAAAGGTACCCGAGGCGCCCCCATGGAGCTTGAGGCGCCTAAGGTGCAAGGCCGACTCAACAGATTGAGGCGCCTTGAATGGAGTTCAAGGCGCCTGGACCGGAGGTTGAATGACAGTGGAAGGCGCCTTGAACCGAGATAGAGTTCGACCAGGTCGTGCTGATCTCCACGGGTGACTCGGCTGCTCAAGGCGCCTTGGTGAACAGTATAAGGTGCCTTGAACCCCCTTTATAAGGGGTCTCGACCAGCAGCTTCAAAACAAAACTTCCAAGCTTCCATTCTGCTGTGTTCTGCTCAAGTGCTACTTCCGAAGTGCTGTTGCAACATTCCGACGACCCGAAGCTCAGATTTCTTTTCTGCTACTGTTGTCGGTATAATTTTAATTGCAGTTACATCTTGTAATATTCATACGAAATTATAGTTGTTGCCCACGGAAAGCGATCAAGGATCGCGGGCCTTCGAGTAGGAGTCGACCTAGGCTCCGAACGAAGTAAACAACTGTGTTCTTGTGTTTGTTTCCTTTATTCCGCTGCTTTAATTACTCTACGAACGCTTTACGATTCCGATAATCGAACAAATAGCCACGAGCGCTATTCACCCCTCTAGCGCGTCTCGATCCAACAATTGGTATCGAGGGGTCGCTTTGAATTGGTGCAACCACCTTTCAAAACAAATTTTTCGCAGCTTTTTTATTTTTGGAGTCGAATTAGAATTTAGCCTTATAGCTATATTCTAATTTTGTTTCCTCGAATCGACTTTTGCTCAAGTAGGTGCAACACCACCCGAGTTCGTTTTATTATTCTTTATTCCCAGCTCTACTAATCCAAGACTTAGTCTTGGAACATATTCTGTTGTTTTCTTTTGTTACATATTATAAATGGCCCAACAAGAGGGTTTCAGACCTTGACGCCCCGCTATTCTCCTGAGAGGATTTTGCCATCGAAGGAAGAATGGAAACGTATCTAAAGATACAATTCAAACGTGGATGATCATAAAGACGGATGAACCGCCAATCGATGACGACAAAACTACACCCCGAGAGAAGTGGGACGCTTCTAATAAAAAGGTGGAAGCCGACGCCAAAGCTACCCGCACCCTCCAAAGTGTGGTCTTACCAAGGAAGAACTCAGCAGAGTTGGCCGTTCTCTGCAAAGGAGCTCTGGGAAAAGCTAATCAAACTCCACGAGGCACTAACGACACCAAGGTAAGTAAAAGAGATCTTTACTTAATAAATTATATAATCTAAAAATGCAGAAAGGCGACGAGTTCTCTTCACGCGAGAATACAAGACATCCTTAACTCTCTTCATGGAATTGGCCAGAAGATAGAAAATTGGGGCGTAATAAGGTATGCGCTAAACTCGTTTCCAAGGAATACATTGTGGGCATCAATGGTAGATGCCTACAAAGTTTCCAAGGATTTATTTTCTTTAAAACTAGATGAACTTTTTAGTGAATTTGAACTTCATGAGCAGACTAATGCACAGCCAACCGAGAAAGCTATTGCGTTGGTTGCAGGTACAAGCCGAACCCGGGAACCGAGACCACGACGGAGAACCGAACCAGCATCGGAAGCTGAACCAGACTCTGACGATGAAGAAGGTGACATTACAACCGAGCTGGTAAACCTCGTGAAGAAGCTCTACAAGACGAAAGGATTCGACAAAAGGGATCTAAAGAAGGCAGTAAAATCAAAGGAAGGCCCACAAAATACAAAGATGAAGTTTGAAGTTACATGCTACGGGTGTAATCAAAGAGGGCACATCAAATCCAACTGCCCTAACCTGAAGGAGGTCAAAAAGCAAAGAAGGAAAAAGGTCCTTAAGGCAACATGGGACGAATCTTCATCGGAGGACGACGACGAGCTCGAACAAACGAGTCTACTCGCATTAATGGCCCTGGACCAAGTCGTCGAATACGGATGCGAGAGCGAGTCTGAGGCAGAGTCCGAGCAAAGCCACGGATCCGTATCCGTTTCCGAAGGACCAGGGGGTAAGTATCTCCCGGTTGAACATTTTAGTTAGCTATTTATTGCGCAAATTAGCTAAGTCAAACCTGAAAGTTAAGTCACTTCTAAAGGAAGTAAGTGTCCTTAAAGAAGTGGCTAACACCAAACCCTTACCTGACCAGAGTCAGACTGAATTTCCAACTCAAGTTCAAAAACTTGAGGAAGAAAATTCAAGTTTAACAAATCAGGTTAAAGATTTAGAAAATACCTTAGAACGGTTTACTTTGGGCTCCAAGAATTTGGACTTGATTCTTGGGACACAAAGAGCCGTCTACAACAGAACTGGGTTGGGATACAAAAGTAAATATAGATCTTATTTATCACTAATAAACAAACAAAGTATTAAATCAGTCCAAGCATGGGTCTCCAAGTCTAACTTGGTCAATCAAGTTGGACTTGGCCAATACTGGGTTCCGAAGGATCAAATATACTACCTCGATAGACCATATCGAGGCCATGATCCAAGGGGAGCAAAAAGAAAAACAATCCTAAAAATTTAAAATTCTAAGTTCTAAATTGAAATTAAAGTTAAATTCAAAATTCGAAATTGAAATTAAAAATTAAATTCAAAATTCAAAATTCAAAATTTGAAATTAAAATTAAAAATTAAAAATTAAATTCGAAATTAAAATTAAAATTAAAAATTAAATTCAAAATTCAAAATTCGAAATTAAAATTAAATTCAAAATTCAAAATTAAAATTAAAAATTAAAAATTAAATTCGAAATTGGAATTAAAATTAAAAATTAAAATTAAATTCAAAATTCGAAATTAAAATTAAAAATTAAATTCAAAATTCAAAATTCGAAATTAAAATTAAAAATTAAAAATTAAATTCGAAATTGAAATTAAAAATTAAAGTTAAATTCAAGATTCGAAATTGAAATTCAAAATTAAATTATAAATTCAAAACTCAAAATTAAAATCAACTTCAAAATTAAGTTATAAATTCAAGATTCCAAATTGAAATTCAAAATTAAATTATAAATTCAAAACTCAAAATTAAAATCAACTTCAAAATTAAGTTATAAATTCAAGATTCGAAATTAAATTAAAATAAAGATGGAGGATCCAGACTCGCCGGCACCCCCAACTAAACTACCCGGCAGGGTAACTGAACCTAATCTACCCGAAATGGGTAAAACAAGAGTAGATTACCCGGCAGGGTAATTAAGGTTAGATTAAAACGGACTAAGGTTAACTTGAACCACAGTACTGGTGAAGTTTTTGGATGATAGTACGTTAGGGAAACTTGGACATCGCATGTCTAGGAAGATATGGCTTCGACCTGGTGCATTTGGCCAAGTGGAACTGACCGAAGCTACCCTTAAATGGATCCTGACTAGTTAGACTAAGGATTGGTATTAAGTTCAATGGGTAGGACTATTTGGAAAACCTCGAAGGCATGGTTACTTTAATGAGCTCCTTGTGACTCACCATAGCCCAGAAGTTTATCCAAAGAATGCTTACTTGTTGAACCCAAAGCCAAATCTGAATCTAACACAAAGTTAAACCAAACTCCTGAATTCAACAATAAATCATCTCACATCAATCATAGGATTCCCTGATTGAAAATTTAGATCGGGTGAGATGACTAAGTAATAAAATTCGTTTGAAAATTATTTAAGAAAAAAAAATCCTTTCAAAATCATTTCAAAATTATTTTCAAAACTCAATTTCAAAATTATTTCAAAACTCAATTTCAAAATTATTTTAAAACTCAATTTCAAAACTCAATTTCAAAATTATTTCAAAACTCAATTTCAAAATTATTTCAAAACTCAATTTCAAAATTATTTTAAAACTCAATTTCAAAATTATTTTAAAACTCAATTTCAAAACTCAATTTCAAAATTATTTTAAAACTCAATTTCAAAATTATTTCAAAACTCAATTTAAAAACTCAAAATTATTTTAAAACTAAATTTCAAAACTCAATTTCAAAATTATTTTAAAACTCAATTTCAAAATTATTTTTACAACTCAATTTCAAAATTATTTTAAAACTCAGTTTCAAAATTATTCTTAAAAACTTAAATTTCAAAAACTTAAAGTTCAAAATTATTTTTAAAAAACTTAAATTTCAAAATTATTTTAAAAATTCAATTTCAAAACTCCTTCAAAATTTATCTCTAACAAGTTTACTTCAATTTAACTATCGTGAAATCCATTAAAACAATTCAACCACTTCCTATGTAGGAATTGAATCAATGGATGTTGGATAGTGGCTGCTCCAGACACATGACTGGAGATAAATTGAAGTTTACTAAACTCACGTACAAGAACTTAGGATCAGTTGCATTCAGTAACGAAGGTCAACTTAAGGTAATCGGAAGAGGTAATATCGAACTCAACTCCGATTTTATTATTCGAAAAGTCCTTTTAGTTGAAAATTTCAAGTTTAATTTACTAAGTATAAGTCAATTGTGTGATAGCGGATACTTAGTAACTTTTGACAAAACCAGGTGTTTAGTTAAAAACATTGAAAATCCTGAAATCTTACTTAAGGGACTTAGGATAAATAATATGTATTCAATTAATCTACCGACATCCTCAACAAAGTGTTTTCTAACAAAAGAAGAGGAAACTGCTTTGTGGCACAGAAGATTGTGTCACACTCACACTAGGCTCATTTCAAAAATGAGTCATAATGGTCTAGTTAAAGGTTTACCAAACCTAAAATTCATTGAAAATTCTATCTGTAATGCTTGTCAACAAGGAAAACAAACTAAGTCAACACACAATCAACAAATCTTGAAAGAACCAGCTCCTTACTTGAGCTCCTTCACCTTGACTTATTTGATTCACATGGAGCTAAGTCACTAAGCAAGAACCAGTATTGCTTAGTAATAATTGATGACTACTCTAGATTTTCATGGGTAAAATTCCTAAAAACTAAAGATGAAACCTATGAAATATTTAGTAACTTTTGTAAATTAATAGAAAATGAAAAAGATACTAAAATTAAAAGAATAAGAAGTGATCACGGAGGGGAATTTGAAAATCATAAATTTACCCAATTTTGTAAAATAAATGGATATCAACATGAATTTTCATGTCCTAGAACCCCCCAACAAAATGGTCTGGTGGAACGTAAAAATAGAACTCTACAAGAAGCCGCTAGAACCATGTTAAATGAATATAATTTAAATCACCAATTCTGGGCAGAAGCAATAAATACTGCAAATCATATTCAAAACCGAATTTTGATCAACAAATTTCACAAGAAAAAACTACCTTATCATAAAATTCCTAACTTAAATTATTTAAAAATATTTGGATGTAAAGTTCACATTTTAAATACTAAAGATTATTTAAGAAAATTCACACCCAAATCTAACAAAGGAATATTTTTAGGATACTCCTCAAACAGTCGAGCCTATAGAGTCTACAATCAAAACACCCTGAAGGTTGAAGAAACAACTAATATAATATTTGATGAAGAAAATAATCTACCAAATATAAATGAGAATGTTGATATTGATCCAAGAAATATAGAAGATGATGAAATTCAACCAAATCTTAATAAACCAGAGGAACCAGCCCCTGACCCACTTATAAGACCAACTAGGGCCAGCACCTCTCACCCATCTGATCAAATTTTGGGTGATCCAAATCTAGGAGTCAGAACTAGATCCTCCTATAGAATCCACAGTCAGATTGCCCTAATTTCTAAAATCGAACCAAAAACAATAGAAGAAGCACTACCTGACCCGGACTGGATCATAGCTATGCAGGAAGAGTTAGCCCAATTTGAGAGAAATCAAGTCTGGGAACTTGTATCTAAACCCTCAAATAAATCAATAATCGATACAAAATGGGTATTTAGAAACAAGCTAGATGATCAAGGCGAAATAATTAGAAATAAGGCTAGGCTTGTAGCTAAAGGATTTAGCCAAGTTGAAGGTTTGGACTATGATGAAACCTATGCCCCAAGAGAGCTAGGCTCGAATCCATTAGAATGTTGTTAGCCTATGCAGCAAACAAAGGATTTAAACTATACCAAATGGATGTCAAGTCAGCATTCTTAAATGGATTTATTAAGGAGGAAGTATATGTAAGCCAACCCCCAGGATTTGAGGACTTAGGATATCCTAATCATGTATTTAAGTTAAAAAAGGCCTTGTACGGACTTAAACAAGCCCCTAGGGCATGGTATGAACGATTATCAAATCACTTAATATCCAAAGGTTTCAACCAAGGTCAAATAGATCCAACTCTATTTGTAAAATCAGAAAAAGACATCTTCATAGCTCAAATCTATGTTGATGATATAATTTTTGGATCAAATAACTCTAAATTTTTAAAAGAATTTATTAGATTAATGGAAAATGAATTTGAAATGAGTATGGTTGGTGAACTTAATTTTTTCTTAGGCTTACAAATAAAACAAACTAAAGATGGTATATACATTTATCAAACTAAATATGCAAAGGAATTAATTAAAAAATTCTGCATGAAAAATTCAAAAATAATAAATACTCCAATGGCCACCAACATTAACATAGACTCTGACCCTGAAGGAAAACCAGTAGATCCAAAGTACTATAGGAGTGCCATAGGAAGCTTGCTTTACCTAACTACAAGCCGACCCGACATATTATTTGCGGTTGGTATGTGCGCAAGATACCAATCTTGTGCAAAAGAGTCACATTTAACCTATGTTAAAAGAATACATAGGTACATTAAAGGTACTCTAAATATAGGACTCTGGTACCCTAGAACTTGCACCTTTGACCTTCTTGGCTATTCTGACTCGGATTACGCCGGATGCAAGTTAGATAGAAAAAGCACAAGTGGTAGTTGTCAATTTCTAGGACAATGCCTAGTAAGTTGGTCAAGTAGAAAGCAACATTGTGTTACTTTATCTACCACTGAAGCTGAATATATAGCCTTAGGTGAATGCACATCTCAATTGCTTTGGATGATGCACACTCTTAAAGACTATCAACTGAACTATCATAACACAAAAATCTCAATTGATAATATAAGTTCCATAAATTTAACAAAAAACCCAATTCATCACTCAAAGACTAAACATATAGAAGTGAAGCACCATTTTGTAAGAGATCATGTAGCTAAGGGTGATATTATACTCAACTATGTTGAGTCAAAATCAAATCTAGCTGACATCTTTACAAAACCCTTACCTGAACTTGAGTTCAGCTCACTTAGAAGACAAATAGGAATGTGTTGGGTAGAATAGACAATATTTTTTAATTTGGTTTATCATTTGCTTTTAAAATTCTAGGAAAATACTTATTTCAAAATTCCAATTTCTTAGAATTTTCAAAAATTCGGATTACGCCTAGGTTTTCCCCTAGATATCATGTACCCCTAGATTAAAGCCAGAGCATCTCACAATCACCTAGGTATACCTTGCTTGTGTTTGACAAACTTAGAATGGCGTGAGATGCATAGGGTACAGCCTGGACTCAGGAATGCTTATATTTGTGCATCGATATGAGTCTGGGCGTTAAACACATAATAAATAATAATCAAGTCAAGTCTTCCAGCTCTAGCCAACTCTAACTGGACCAAATGGACTTAATTTGACTAACCATGTGAAAGCTACTGCCCTCTAGGCAATCAGCAAATAGCTAAAGGTTAGACAATTGGGAAAAGTGTGTTTCAATTTTTTTTAAGCATGATTGTACTTTAAGGTTCTAATCAAATTACCTTACCTGATTATTTTAAGGCTCTGATACTTAATCAAATTAAACTCAATAATTTAATTTGACTCATGCTTGGACTAGAAAACAAACTACTGCTACTCCCTCTGTCCTAAAACTAAATATTTTTCTTTAATATCAAAGTTTCTTCAAAATGAGTATTCAAAACTTAATTACAGTTTTTCAAAAAAACTTGTCCATGTAATTGAGTATTCAAATCTAGTCATCTTTTTATAACGTTTTAAAGTTATTTTTTTAAGTGACCTCATATTTTATAACTTCTAAGCAAATCCTTTATTGAAAATTCAAATACTCATATTTTCAAACTTAGTTAATTTTAAGACTATTTTAACTAGACTTAGTTAGATTGTACTCTAAACTTAGTTATTTGGCAAAATATTTTCTCAATACAAATCATTTCGAAGCTGAATATATAGCTAAGTATTTTCAAATTTGGCAAATTCCAAAACTCAAAAAGCTAAGTCGTTTTTGCTAAGAAGAAAATTTATCTTTTCCCCCTCTTTGAAAATTTTCCTTCAGAAAAATACAAATCTACTTTCAAACTGGTTTATTTTTGATATATGGCAAAGGGGGAGAGTAGGTAAATTAAAGTTAAAGGAAAACTCAAAGCAGAGAGTAGGTAAATTAAAGTTAAATTCAAAGTATTTAATAAAAGGAGGGCTTTTATTAAGGGGGAGTCTAATATTACAAAGTACAAAGTTTCCAGCTTAACTGTTATTGCATTTGAAGTTTATTTACTTAAGCTTGGTTAACTTTATGCAGTTATTACATATGTTGTTTTTCTTAACTTTGAATTACGTGTTGCCATAATCAAAAAGGGGGAGATTGTTGGTGCGGGAAGCATCCGACGATCGAACCTAAGTTTTGATAATGGCAAAGGATTCAAAGTTAAGGTGCTTTGTTATCTGACAGCTTTTGCTGAGTGTTTCAGGAAAGTCCTAACTGCGGTTAGGCAAGGTAAAACCCTAGGGGGTGGTAACCCTAGGTCATAGGGGGTGGTAACCCTATGCGGAAAGTCTTGGCAGGTCGATGGCTTCAGGCAAAAGTCCTAGGGGGTGGTAACCCTAGGTGGAAAGTCCTGGTGTCACGAACCAGGTGAAAGTCTGGACTGGCCGGTGAAGCGGATGTTCAGCAGAAAGTCCGGAAGCATCGAGTGCCGAGCAAAAGTCCAGTCGATCTGGAGGATCGTACTGGCAACAGGTAAATCTCCTGAGTGGAGTAGGTGAGGACGCATTCCCCGTAGAGGGAACAGTAGGCATCGGGTCGACTTAGGGTTTTCGGTAGGAAACCTGAAGTCAGACTCGGACAGTCCAGAGACTGTCAAATATTTCAATACTTATATCACTGTTTTGTGCTGCAGGATATTTTTGGGATTAACATATCTTGCAGGGACCAAAGTGGAAAAAAGACCTCGGATGAACAGTGCCGAGGCGCCTCCATGGAGCTTGGAGGCGCCTCGGGTGCGAGCCAGGAAAAGGCCAGCGCAGAAGGTTGGAGGCGCCTTGGATGAGTTCAAGGCGCCTTGAACCAGATAGAGTTCGACCAGGTCCGTGCTGATCCACGCGGGTGACTCGGCTCGTTCAAGGCGCCTTGGTGAACAGTATAAGGCGCCTTGAACTCCCTTTATAAGGGGTCTCGACCAGCAGCTTCAAAACAAAACTTCCAAGCTTCCATTCTGCTGTGTTCTGCTCAAGTGCTGCTTCCGAAGTGCTGTTGCAACATTCCGACGACCCGAAGCTCAGATTTCTTTTCTACTACTGTTGTCGGTATAATTTTAATTGCAGTTACATCTTGTAATTAATCTATAATATTCATACAAAATTATAGTTGTTGCCCACGGAAAGCGATCAAGGATCGCGGGCCTTCGAGTAGGAGTCGACCTAGGCTCCGAACGAAGTAAACAACTGTGTTCTTGTGTTTGTTTCCTTTATTCCGCTGCTTTAATTACTCTACGAACGCTTTACGATTCCGATAATCGAACAAATAGCCACGAGCGCTATTCACCCCCCCCCTCTAGCGCGTCTCGATCCAACAAAGTGGTATTGACCAACTTTGAGCAAAAACGATTCGATAAAAGAATTAAAATATAGCTATAAAGCTAAATGTTAATTGACCCTTTTTTTTAAAAAAAAAATACCACGGAAAAAATTTGTTTTGAAAGGTGGTTGCACCAATTCAAAACGACCCCGCTCTGATACCAATTGTTGGATCGAGACCGCGCTAGAGGGGGGGTGAGTAGCGCTCGTGGCTAAAATCGTTCGATTATTGGAATCGTAAAACGTAAGAGTTAATGCAACGGAAATTAAATTAAGAGACACAGACACGAAGGAGTTACTTCGTTCGAAGCCTAAGGCGACTCCTACTCGAAGGCCCGCAATCCTTGATCGCTTTCGGTGGGCAACAACTATAAATCCGTTAAATAGTTACAGATTGCAAGTACAATAATAAAATATACCAACAACAATGTAGAATCGAAAAGACTGAGCTCCGGGTCGTCGGGGTGTACTTGCAGCACTTCAGGATGGTCGTATTCGCAGCACGTTGCAGAAGATCGCTTTTCCAAGTTCTGTCTGAAGCTGCACTTCAACCCTCCTTTTATATGCGGTTCCGGGTGCCTGGATCCCTTCCAGGCGCCTGGAGTGTGACGTGGCCAACCAACCTGGATGCTCCACGTGGCGAAGTCGCGCAGGGGATAAACTTTGGTTCCCGGCGCCCGGACACTCTTTTTCCAGCAGGTTCCTCACCTGCAAACAAATGTTAGTCCGAGCAAAATACCCTGCAAGACAGTGTTAGAATATGATAAAACATAGTAAGGAATAAACGACAGTCTTCGGACTGTCCGAGTCTGACTTTGGATTTCCAGCCGGAAACCCTAGGTCGACCCGACGCCTACTGTTCCCTCTGCGGGGAACGCGTCCTCACCTACTCCACTCAGGAGATTTACCTGTTGCCAGTCGATCCTCCAGATCGACTGGACTTTTGCTCAGCACCCGATGCTTCCGGACTTTCTGCTGGACATTCGCTTCCCCGGCTAGTCCAGTCTTTCACCTGGTTCGCGACACCAGGACTTTTCACCTAGGGTTACCACCCCCTAGGACTTTTGCCTGAAGCCCTCGACCTGCCAAGACTTTCCGCATAGGGTTACCACCCCCTATGACCTAGGGTTACCGCCCCCTAGGGTTTTCCCTTTGTCTAACCGCAGCTAGGACTTTCTTGAAATCCTCAAGTAGACTTGATAGACTAACAAACATCTTAACTTTGAATTCTTTGCCGTTATCAAAACACGAGTTCGATCGTCGGATGCTTCCCGCACCAAGATTCTTTTCTTCGGGCTGCCTGGACTTCCTCCACGTTGATGTATTCATTGGCCCGGTGTAACATATGATCGTAGTCTCAGGGTGGCTTCCGAATGAGCGATCGAAAGAAGTCACCGTCCATGAGGCCTTGCGTGAACGCATTCATCATCGTTTCTGAGGTGGCCGTTGGAATGTCCATGGCCACCTGGTTGAATCGCTGAATATAAGCTCTAAGCGGCTCTCTGGGCTCTTGCTTGATGGCGAACAGGCTGACACTTGTCTTCTGATAACGCCGACTGCTTGCAAAGTGGTGGAGGAAGGCCGTGCGGAAGTCTTTGAAACTTGTGATGGATTCGCCCGGCAACCTCCAAAACCACCGTTGAGCCGATCCCGAGAGGGTGGTAAGGAAAACCCGACACTTCACTCCATCTGTGTATTGATGAAGGGTAGCTGTGTTGTCGAACTTACCCAAATGATCGTCCGGGTCGGTGGTTCCGTTATATTCACCGATCGTCGGGGGCACATAGTGCTTTGGTAGAGGGTCTCGTAGAATGGCCTCTGAGAATTGCCGATTGATCCGTTTGGGAGAGGCGTCCGCTCGGGGGGCCTTGCCTTTTCTGTTGTCTCGTATTGGCACTTCGCCTGATGAAGATCCTCGATCACGATTAACTGCTGCGGCTTCCGAAGGCATGCGGAATAGGGTCCGATGAAATGGAACTGTGGCCTAAGGTGCTTCCGCTCGGCCCCCTGATACTGATGTCGCTTGCTGCTCAATCCGCTCAGCTTGCGACTTCTACCTCTGTTGTTCCACAAGCTTAGCTGCTCTTGTCTCGACCAGAGCGTTGAGCTCTTCTGTGGAGAGCATCACCGAGTGTGGTCGTCCAGCTTCGTCCATTGCTTCTGATCGGATGCAGGAGCATTCCCACAGACGGCGCCAAATTGACCCTGTCCGAACGCTGAATCAACGGACGCTAGGCACGTGGCGCTCTCCAAGTTGCTGACATAGATCTTAGACCGGTCGTATGGAGCTCCGGCGAACCTGCAAAGAAGTCGGGCTGGGAGGGGGTTCCCGGCGACGACCCTCCGACGCTCAAGTCAGGCAAGGGGAGGACAAGAAGGAGGCTCTAAATCCGCGAGAGTGCGTACTCCGGTGAAGTGTGAGACTCCTTATATAGAGCTGGGAAGGGGCTCACTCACACATACCGAGGCGAATACGTGTCCTCAGCCCATACCTCAGTATGAGCTTGTCATAAAAGCTTACCTGACACCATACTGCTACAGTCCGAGCACATCTCTGATGGGACAGCGGACCCCTCTGTCATAAGATCCTGCGTATGGCCTGCTCGTCGAACATACCCGCTGTCAGAAGATGTTCCCTTGTCCTTTTCTCCTTTTACTCCATGCCGAGCGTCCAGCCGGTCGGCAGTTCCCTCACGTCCGGCCGGTTGTATGTGCTGGTCCGCTCGGGAGATTCCCGGTCGTGTGCTTTGTGGACTGTTCGCAGTGTTGCTACTTTATGTCTTCGGCCGAGCGGGCGACCCGCTCGGCCATTCGACTCTGTTAAACATGAGCATCGGAACCCCGACTCCCCGCCGGGGTGTCTTTGCTTCCGCTCGGAACATTCGCCCGGTCACCTCAACCTTTATCCGCTCGGCCAAGCCTCTAGTTGACCTTTTACCTCTCAATCTCCACATGACGTTGACTCTGCTTAAAAAGGGGGGCCCCCTCCTTACTGCCGGATCAATGAAAATACAAAAAGAATAGCAATCAAAACAATCAAGATACTAACAAAATAAATCGATCAATGTTCAATCTAAAATAAACACACACTACTAGTTGTTTCCCCGGCAATAGCACCAAAATTTGGTGTAAGCCATTTTGCATGTCACGTGGCACTCCAAATTAATAAAGATTGGGAACTCAACTAAACTAAAGATAAGTGTTGTAGCAATGAGTCCCAAGTCGTATTTTTCCAAAGATAACTAGTAAATGTGTGATAATTCTAAAATTGATTCAAATTCGAATTATTACATCAATAAGATCAATTAATGCTTTTCCATTGATTCATAATGCAAATTGAATTCTTCTACAATAGAAAATAAGATCAAAGAAGGTTTATTCTCATCTAAACATGATCCACTTTCTTTTCATCAAATTAGTATCAATTAAATTTGGATTCTAATGCACCATTAAATCAAACAATTCAATTTCCATATTTTCTATTCTCAATCACAGTAACAAGAAAACTCAAAGGTTCGAACAAACTTGTAGGTACCTAAATATCATCCAATTCACAATTACAATCTAATTCAACAATTAAACTCAAAAGGTCATCCTCAATAACAATGAACAAAGGTAAACAATCAAAACATCAAATTAAGCATCCAACATTTAAACAAGATCATAGTCACAAAGAATGATTGTATAGAGCACAGAATTGCTAACTAAATAACAAAAACCTACAAACTAACAGAAAACAGTATTACAAATTCAAGACAGAACATAGATCAATTACAAAGGTTCAACAAGGTCGGGGTTGCAAGCAAGAAATCAAAATTGGAATTATAAGAACTCAAACAAAAATTAAATTGCAATGTAAGGATTCATATCTAAAGATCTGAGCAAGAGTATCAGAAATCTAAAGTAAACAAAAACAAACAAACACATTCCACATCCAATTCCAAGCTCAAACCTACATCAACCTGCTTTCAACAGAAATGCTCCATGAAAACTCCCTTCGAGCACCCAACTACGATCAACCAAGCTTCCAACTATTACCAGGTGACGCTCACAGCTCCAAGAAAACTCCCTTCTAGCACACACCCGTTTGGTAACTTCATCGGCCAAAGAACAGAGCATAGATTCTGTGAATTGCCAAACTAGATCAACTGATCAGATCAACCTAGCTTCGCGACGGAATGAAGATCGGAAAAGGATCAGAAACTCCAACAAACCTCCCTCGAAGCTCTGTTAAATATGAAATTCGTTGATCGGGAACCTCCCACGAACAGGAACGCGGCGGCGAACAAAATCCAAATCACGGCTGAAGAAACCTCCCTTCTGCCACTCTCTGATCTCGGAGGATGAACGTCGACAGCTCGAGATCACTGTCGGCGAAGAAGCTCAACTCTTGGATCTAGAATGTGGAAGGAGCATCGGCGACAAAGATGATGAACAGAGCCAATGTCGCGAGGAAACGCTGAGCTCAGGATGCACTGTAGCTTCTCGCGGCTTTTAAACCTCTCCCAATCTGATCCAACGGCTGAGAATGCTCGGGGCTCAATCAACGGTGGAGATCGCCTAAAATATGATCCAAAGGTACTGATCTTCATCTACGGTCCAAATCTACTCCTCATTAGGTTGGATGAGCCGAATCTTCAATGGATGGCGTCGATCTGCTCCAATCTTGAACGAATGACTACAATTGTTCTGGAGCTTGATCGCCTCATTTCACCCTAGATTTGATCACAAATGTGGTTTGATCTGATCAGGTTTATGACCCTTTTGATGCTTACAAAATAATAATCAAATATTAGCATCAAATACCATGATAATTGGCTAATTTACAATTAGGTCCAAGATCAAATGTAATTATGAAATATGATGTATATATGAATTCAATCTATGAAAAGATAATTAAAAAACATACATTATGAATCAAAATAATGTAGCAAAATCATGGTTATCACTACTACTCAGTGTAGGCCTTATAGTATGTAAGACTATGCTTGATTCCCTTTATAGCAATCTCTTTTTTTCTTGTAAAAGTGTAAAACAAATATTAGTCGGGCTACCCACAAATAAACTAAGTGTCATATATATACTAATAAATGACAAATCAAACACTTAAACACCATTTTAATGAAACAATAACTAATTTATAGCTTCTTTGCAACTGTGTCTGTTGTGGCCTTTCTATTGATAATGACTATACTTTGACACACATGTTTCAACTTGAGATGGTATCCTCTTAGTCCTCCTACAACCTGGCTGACTGCGCGCATCAGGAGTGTTGATTACATTTCCTTCATCAAGATTTGACTCGTTAATGTCAAAAGTTGAGATTGGATTAATAATTCCTTTGTATGCTTGACGATACATTTTAGTCTTGAAATACTTGTCGCAAAAATCATACAACGACAACAACCTCGACTCAATAGCAATGCAAGCGTGCTTGCATGGAACCTTATTCATATGGCAAGCTCTGCATGAGCAATTCTTATCCATTAAATCAACAACAAAGGATTTTTCGACATAAATTACCTCAAAGCTCCAATTACATAACCAATACACTCTCAAATTTTGAGATTCAAGATATACTCTGGCCATAGCCTTCTTCTTTCTCAGACTTAATTCTTTAACCATCGCCAATGTTGATTCATGTCGTCGGTGCATTATGTTCATGATCTACATTCGTATGTGGTCTACCATAGCCACAATAGGGAGATAATGAGCTGGTTTAACCCAATTATTCCAACACTCGGCTATGTTATTATTCATAACACCCCATATATCACCAAGAAATAAGGCATTTACCCAACTTTGAGGATGAGATTGTACAATAAACCTTCTGGAAAATGGCATGGAGTTGATGATATTATTTATATGTTGTTCATGCTCTTGCTAAGATGGAGCATATGCAGCTTTCTTGAATACTAAGGACCAGTTCTTTTTGTTATATTTTAGATAATTTCACAATACCTAGAATGAGGCAAACAAATCATTTCGAATTCAAAACATGTATTTGGATAAAAGTAAGTAATTATTTACCTGCTTCACAAAATTATCCTCTAAATGCCTCAAACAATAGGAATGGTGACTACCCATAGATAATTACTCAACTGCCTTTATAATCCTAGGATGTCTATCGGAGAAAAAAGTGAATTCGTTGAATGAAATGCTTTAACACAAAATTAGGACACTTCTCAAATGATAACAAAACCATTCCCAATTAGCATTATTCTTCGCATCCACTACAAAATAACCAATTATGAAAAGATCATCATTGGCATCCTTCTACACAACAACTATGATACAACCTTTATAGTTATTATTGTCAGGATGTATACTAAAAGCCTAACTTTTTGTATAAACATTTATTTTGAAATAAGAATCACATTGGTCAAATGCCAGCATTTATGTTAAATGTAGTTGTCCATTTAATTTATATTGTAGATAACATGGTGTGTGGTGTCACACAGAAGATCATGTTATCAGTTCCTTATAAATTATAAATAGTAGCTCACAACCAAGATGGATAGGGACAAACCATTGGAATTATTGTAGTGTAATTTGATATTAGTTTATCTTGACTATAAAATTACCCTAGTACACTATGTGTGTATTGAGCAGGACCATTTGAGGTTGTTCTTTTTATACTGATTGCATAAAAGAACAAGACCTCTGTTATTATGGAAGTGCATACTTTTAATCCCGATATAATGACAAACACATATATTTAGTATTTATTTCTTTAATTTATCAATGGGTGAGATTTAGTTCATTAAATCAATAGGACAGATAAGTTGGGAAATAATATTATTTATATGGTGTGTTGTTGATTATAGAAGGAAACTGTGTCCTAGTAATCTAGGTTGATGATGTCCCCTTGAGGAGCTCATAAGGATTGTCATGTAAAGCTGCAGGTGGACCTAATCTGGCATGACAATGAAGTTGAGTGGTACTACTCTTGGAGCTAGATATTAATTAAGTGAGTTGTTAGTAACTCATTTAATTAGTGGACATTTGATATCTTAAACACAGGGAGATTAATGCACTCATGATAAGAAGGAGCCCATAATGTAATTTGGGATTGGTGCGGTAGTTCAATAATAACTCTTTAGTGGTGTGAGTTATTATTGATGAACTTGAGTTGGGTGTTCGGGGCGAACACAGGAAGCTCCAGCTCATCGGGAGACCAAAACTAATTTTTCCTCTCGGTCCCTATTGTAGCTTCTATAAAGCCTTGTATCCACCTACTACAACAAAAATGGTCTACGACAACGGATATTCTCCATTGTCGTAGGGTCAAAAAACCGTTGTAACTGACAGCGTTGTAAAAGGCATTGCCCTACGACAATGGTTTTGAATCCGTTGTCTTTGTAGACATTCGACAATGGTTTTTATCCGTTGTTTTTTATATGCTCAAAAAAAATTTACCCTAAAACGTTGTCATAGATAATTTTAATATATTTTATAACGGATAAAACTGTTGTCTTTTATCGCTTTTCAAAAAAAAATCATTATGGTTACGTACTTTTTACAACGTTTCTAACCGTTGTCTTTAATGTTCATGTTATAACATGATAATAACAAACAACCAATCTTTATTTAATATAAACAAACCATCAATACAAAACTAAATATTTACTACATTCAATTCATGAAAATGTTATCTTCAAATTTTAAAAATTAACTACACATCAAAATGAGAAAATAATAGCTATACATGTAATCGAAATCCAAAATATGTTGATCACTGTCACTGTCACTCTCACTGTCTGATTCAAAATATGTTATATATGTTATCTTCATTGTCATTGTCTGATTCAAAGTAGGATCTTCTTTTGTGCTTTATTGAAGCCTTTAATTTCGTCTCCCTTACTTCTGCATCAACCTTCGCCTTAGCAGCAGCTTCAAGCTTTTGCTCCCAAAGCTATTCTTCTCTTGGTACTCCAGTCTAGAGCTGGCCTTACTACACAAGTTAGAAAAGAAGAGGAAGGAAAGCTGTCAGTGTTTTCCTAGCTAGGAAATGGGAATTAAATGGCCAAATATATATATATATATATATATATATATATATATATATATATATATATATATATATATATATATTTGACATGTAAGGATAAACTAGTAGCTTTTCAGTAGCAGTCATGCAGAATCCACAAAGCCTAAGGATGTGCCTGTGAATTGCTAGGCCGATCATTTCCACTTCAGCTTTAAATTGTATCTCTCCAGCTACCGCATTACCGTCATTGAGTCTTTTAACAACGACTAAGGTTCTGTCTTGTAGCTTCCCTTTGTAGACATTTCCAAAGCCACCTTTGCAAAGTGAGTTTATGATGCTGAAACCATTTGTTGCTATTTGAAGCTCCCTGAACTGAAACCTTTTCAAATTGCCAAGGCAGATTACTTTGTGTTGATTTGAGCAAATGAGTTAGTAGTCGTCACTACGTACAATTAGATTATCAATATAATTAATGGTGTTAAAATTAGGGATGATAGAGTTATCTATTTCGAAATATTACCATTTGCATCGAAGAATACTTGTTGGCTACGCCTTTTATGGCACCAAATAAGTAGACCAAGTGCAAGGCTAATGAAACAGATCCACGCGAGACCGTAAGCTACTGGGCAAATTATTGTATGTCTTTTCGGCTTTTGTATAGTTTGATCACCTTCAAGAGTAAGAAAATTGTTCAGGTGAGATTATATGTCATATATTTGCAAAACAAGATAGTACCGAGAGAATCATTATTTATGTTGAAGGACATAGGTATAGGAATTGCCCCCATAGTATTCTTTCTCATTGCCAGTTGGACAAATTAAGGCATTTCTGACGACACTGCAAGTAAAGTAAAATATTGCAAGATCTTACTAAGTAACGATAAAGCTCTAACATAGTAAGTTATCTTCTCCTTGAACATTAATTATATAAAATCTTAAGCTTACATTAAGGCAATTAAGGACTTACTTAAATGTTCTTCCAGGAAATCTTGGCACAAGACCACTCAAATTAAACCCAAAGCTATTCTTCTCCTGGTACTCCCAAAGTTATTGTAGGTTTAAAGGAAGTGCATCTCACAAAGAGAAAAAATCAATGTTAACTCTTCTAGTATCTCAGGAGTCAAAACACTAGGGATTCAATGCATCATAAAGCATAATCTTAGTATTTCTAAAATGTAACTATCATATAGTGCTCAATTTTCCTATCATCTATGTTATACATCATGTATAAGTGAGGAAATATTTCTAGACAATCATATTGCTAATATTGAAATTTCAGACATATACTACATCAATTTTTATCTATAACCACGATAATGACTTTTTGACAACTGCCCTAAGATTATAGTTGGCAAAATAACATATCCTTGAAGTAAATACCCAGCATTGGAAACAATAAATTCTGTAAATTTTTCTTCATCTATAAACTAACTTTTGGAAAAATAGCAAAGAATCAGACAGATATGTGTGTGTTTGAGAGGTATTGAATACTAAAAGATTCATTAGAAAGAAAATTACACACTAAGGAAGAAACATAAGGTCAAATTTTTACCTTATGCGGATGTGAGAAGGCATACTTGAACAAACAACCAATTCACTTATTGGAACAGATCAACAGGAATCTCTATCACACATATGCAAAACAATGCTTAGAACTTGTAGACTTTTAACACTATCAAGTGCAAACTAAATGGCTGAAGAAAAGGCATGTAAATGTAACAAAAATCCAGTAAATCTGCAAGTGTATTTAAAGGAAAGAACTGTCATGTATCTACAAATGAAAATTTGAAATAACTTCTAGAGTCAAATATAGAGAAGAATTGCATCCAATACCCTTATAGATCAGAGAATTTCTAAGCAACAAGGGGCCATTATATTGCAATAGTCAACTAGCTAATTTCTAATTATAATATCTGAGATTTGACAGTTAGTTCTGATAACTTCCTAGAGTCATATATAAAGAGATTTTGTAGTAACTAGCTATAACTGTAACATCCGAAAATTCTCAAAATAATTATTAGAAATATCCTAGTATTTTTCTGGAATTTTAGGATAATTTTACAGAATTTTTAGAGTAGCAGAAGTAGCAAAAATAAATAGAATCGTAGAATAGCCTACGCGGGAATTGAACCCGAGACCTATTGGGTCCTAAGACTTAAGGTGAACTCTAGTAACCAGGAGAACCCAGCAGGGCCATGCTGAAAAGAAAGAGAATCAGTTATATTTAAGTTAGAGTTGGGCGAATTAATTCCTTAATATAAATAGGGAATCAAGTGAAGAGTTATTTTATTTTAACGTAACTCTCTCCTCCCTCACCCTAGTCACGCCGCCCTCTCTCTTTCTCCCTCACCTCTCGGCGCCAACCACAAGCAAACCTAGGGTTTCATCCCAAGGGCTATAGGAGCACCCTTCGGCGACAATTCCGGCATGAGGACTCTCCTCTCCAAGAGAAAAGCACGTAGACACGAGGAGATCGTCGAGAAGATCGTCTCCACCGGAAATCTAGCGATCGGATAGTAAGGAAATCTAGCGTAGGAAGTAAGAAACCCCTCACCTGCAGTATAAGTAGTTCTCGTGTGATTTCATGCTTTAGTTTAGTAGTATATGGATTTGTGGCACATAGGGTGTGCAACAGCGCACGCCAAGTGCTCGATAGTATGTTCAGTGCAATTAAAATGCGACTTAGGCATTTTAATAGTTTAGCTAAATGCGATAGAAGCATTTATTTAGTATATGCAGTTTTACTACAGCTTATATGGGACTACGGTCCAATGGGTGGGCTCCCACAGTCGCCTCTAGGTTCAGATAACCTAGCTCTAGGTTCAGATAACCTAGGAATAGCAAGATAAGAAAATTTAGCTATAACCAGTATTTTATTTTAGCAGTGGCACTGTACTGGACTAGATGTCCATTGGTTTGGGCTCCCACAGTCGTCCCTAGGTTTAGATAACCTAGTAAACCCTACTAAATTCGGGACTTGCAAACTCGGGTCTAGTTAGGGATGCGCGCATAGCAAGTACAATTGCCGGGCCCAAACAACAGCATGATTATTATTTTAACCTATTTATGAAAATAGTTTTCAAAACTTCACAAATAGTTATGTGAATTCAGTACAGCTCTAGCATTAGTTAGAATTATCTCAGCTCAGTTTTTGTATCAGTTTAGTTTTCTATTGATACAATATGATAGCTTATGTTAGCACTTGTTGCCATGACTAGTTTGTTTGTATGCCATGCTATGCTTTTACCTGTTCAGCATATATTTCAAATAGCATGTTTTAAAAGCATAAATTGCATCGTATGCATGTTTTGTGAGGTAGATGGTTTCTTACTAAGCGTAAAGCTTACAGATACTTCTTTCCTTATACTGCAAATAAAGGTAAAGGAAAGATGGATTAGCGGAGGCTGGAGGTTAATGCGATGAAGATGTGTGTGGAAGGAACCTGGAATGAAGATCTTGGATAAATTAGCAAACTAAGACTTTAGTTTTTATATAGTGTTATTTTCCGCATTTCTAGTTATTTTAATGCCTTGAATCGTGAAAGACTTGCTTAGATTATTAGTACTTATGCTCATAATCCTAGTTATGTGTTATTGGTATGTTTCCAGCTAATATAGAACTCTTGTAGGTGAGTTTGGCACGAAACAGTGCTGAAATCAGAGTTTTGCTGCGAAATCAGAAACCCCGATCGATCAGTGGATCGATTGGGGGCCCTCAATCGATCAGCAGATCGATTGGGAGCCTGGTTCCGTTAACAGTAAGCTTCTGGATCGATCAGCTGATCGATCCAGTCGCATTCTGTCGCAAACAGAGAGTTCAGGGATCGATCATTCGATCGATCGGGAAATCGCTCCCGCGAACAGAGAGCTCTGGAATCGATCACTGGATCGATTGGCCAGTTTGGATCGATCAGCCGATCGATCCAGATTATTACCCCGAGCACAGTAGCGATCTGAATCGATCCATGGATCGATCCAACAGCTTGCAATCGATTGAGTTCAATCTGGATCGATTGGGAAGTTGGGTTTCGACCAAGAGACCTTGTAATTGAGCTTCTTGACCATAGGGGATGTAGGATATGCCACGTATACCTTAGATTGCATCCCTTAGCACATGTAGTACCAAGAACTTGTATTAGCTTAGTAAGGTTTTAAATTGGTACAGTTTTCCGCACCTAGACTTAGTAATGGTCATGGATATGGCTTAGCACAGCATAATGTGACGGTCCGGCCTTACAGCCTAGCCAGTAGAAGGCGGGTCACCACAGAGTGGTATCAGAGCAGAAAGTTCCATACTTCCTACACACACATCAGTATTGAACCTGCAGTTTCCAAGTAAGAATACCTCCTACTTTGTTATGTCTATTGCTTTCATATTTGTAGATAACTAAAGTATGCTTATCTGTGATAGTGTTAGCTATGTAAACATGATGCTTTAGTTATGTACGTCCTTTGTTCCTTTAGAAATGGCACGAGGACGCCCAGCTAGAAGGGCACCAGCCACTGAGCCCCAGTATGAGGCAGGCAGTTCAGTGCCTCCCCCAGACCTTACAGCAGTAGTGGTTCAGAGATAGCCACCTTAAAGGCTAATCAGCAGAATACCCCCACTGTTACCCCGGAACCAAATATAGCAACCCCAGTAGTTATAGAGGTTCCACCAGTCCAGCCTACAGCACCAGTAGCCCCAGCAACAGAGGCAAAGAGAGAAGCCTATCTGATCCAGTGGCAGAGAGTCAAGCCCGAGAACTTCTCAGGCACTAGTGAACCATGGGATGCTCAAGCCTGGTTCAAAACGCTGGAGAGTACGATGGAGCTTCTGGATTGGCCAGAGCATGAACAAGTGAAGTGCGCCTCCTTCTGCTTGACAGGAGATGTGTTGGATCGAGACCACGCTAGAGGGGGGGTGAATAGCGTTCGTGGCTATTTCTTTCGATTCGTAAAATTAATGAGTAAAAGCGCAGCGGAATGAAGAAATAACAAGCACAGAGAGACAAGGAGATTTACTTCGTTCGGAGCCTAAGGCGACTCCTACTCGAAGGCTCGCGATCCTTGATCGCTTTCCGTGGGCAACAACTATAAGCACGATAAAAATATTACAGACTAATTACAATTCAAAGCAGTAAACAGATTATACCGACAACAAAAACTAAATCTGAAGCTCCGGGTTGTCGGGGTGTCGTTGCAGCACTTTCTGGATCGAGTCGTTAGCAGCTTGTCGCAGAGAGATTGCTTAGAAGATTGTTGTACTGAAGCTGCACCTCGACCCTTCTTTTATATGAAGTTCCGGGCGCCTGGATCCCTTCCGGGCGCTTGGAGTGTGACATGGCCAACCAACCAGGATGCTCCACGTGGCGAAGTCGCGGCAGGGATAAAGTTTGGTCCCGGACGCCCGGACCACCTTTTCCAGCAGGTTCCTCACCCGCAAACAAAGGTTAGTCCGAGCAAAATCGCAAGACAGTGTTAGAATAAGATAAAACATTGTAAAGAAGAATTGATGATCGTCTGAAATCGACTTGGATTTCCAACCGAAATCCTAGGTCCGACGCCACTGCTCCTACGGGAAAACATCCTCACCTACTCCACTCGGAGATTTACTGCTGCGATCGATCCTCCAGATTGGACTTTGCTTAGCACTCGACGCCCGACTTCCTGGACATCCGCTTGGCTAGTCCAGTCTTTTCACCGTTCATGACACGGGACTTTCCACCTAGGGTTACCACCCCAGGATTTTCACCTGCCATCGACCTGCCAAGACTTTCCGCATAGGGTTACCACCCCCTATGACCTAGGGTTACCACCCCCTAGGGTTTTCCACCTGCCTATCCGCAGCTAGGACTTTCCTGAAATACTCATTCAAACATGTTAGATCACACACTAACTTAACTTTGAATCCTTTGCCATTATCAAAACTAAGGTTCGATCGTCGGATGCTTAACTGCACCAACAATCTCCCCCTTTTTGATAATAGCAACCGAAATTCAATGTTAAGTAAAAATTATGCAGTTATATATAAGCACAAGAAGCGTGATATAAAAAATAAGCATAAACATAACTCCCCCTTAATACAGGCTCCATTTAAAATATTTTCTTTGAAATTTTATTTCTTTCTTTGAATTTCTCTACTCTCCCCCTTTGCCATATATCAAAAATGAGCTAATTTTGAAAAACCTAATTTTCCAAGACAGAATTTTAGCAGAAAGCCTTTTAACTTAGGCAAGGAGCGAGGTAATATAGCAATATTTTTCAAAATTTTCAACTTCAGAAACAAAGTTTTCAACTTTAGAAATTTAACAAAGTTTTCAACTTCAGAAATTTTAAGCAAAAAATTTTTAACTATAAAAATTTTCAACTTCAAAAATTTGCTAACAAGATTTTCAACTTCAGAAATTTTCAAAAAAAATTTTAACTTCAGAAATTTTCTAAAAAAAATATTCAACTTCAAAAATTTGCTAACAAGATTTTCAACTTCAGAAATTTTCAAACAAAATTTTCAGCTTTAAAGATTTTCAAGCAAAATTTTCAAAAAAAATTTCTTGAAAGAAAATATTCAGGTTTTTAAAGAAAATTTCCAAAGGAAAATATTTTTTTTCAAAGCTTTAACTAATTTTTAAAAAACTTGACGAATTTTCGAAGAGGTTTCAGCTTAAATAACTTTTTAAGAAAACAATTCAGAATAGATGATACTAGAAAATTTGGAGAAAGGTTTTGAAAGGACTACTTTGACATGTGTTTCAAAATTCTTAAGGCAAAGGAGAAGTGATAACCTTTCTTGTTGATAGAATGTCATTTTGTTTTAGTAAGGTATCAGAGCCCTACAGTCCCAGCATGAGTAAAGATTTGTTTTGATCAGGTATCAGATCCCTTAAGTATAGACATGCTAAAACTTATTATTTCCTTCACCAATTGTCTAACCGTTTAGCTACTTGCTGATTGCCTAGAGGGCAACAGTGTTCACTTGGTTAGTCAAGTCAAGTCAATTGATCCAGTTAGATTGTACTAAGGCTGGAAGACTTGATTTGATTACTGTTAATCATGTATTTAACGCCCAGACTCATATTGATGCACAGAAATAAGCATTCTTGAGTCCAGGCTGTACCCTATGCATCTCACACCGTTCTATTTTTTACAAACACAATCAAGGTAAACCTAGGTGTTTGTGAGATGCTCTGGCTGAGTCCTGGGGGAACATGATTTCTAGGGTGAAATCCTAGACTAAGTCCAACCTTCAAAAATCTAGCAAAGTAGGGATTTTGGAAAATCAGTTTTGCCTAGAAGTTATAAAAAAATAAGTAAGAATATAAAGTTATAGTATCTATTCTACCCAACACATACCTATTTGTCTTCTAAGTGAGATGAACTCAAGTTCAGGTAAGAGTTTTGTGAAAATGTCAGCTAGGTTTGATTTTGACTCAACATAGTTGAGTATAATATCACCCTTAGCTACATGATCCCTTACAAAATGATGCTTCACCTCTATATGTTTAGTCCTTGAGTGATGAATTGAGTTTTTTGTTAGATTTATTGAACTTATATTATCAATTAAAATTTTTGTTTTATTATATTCTAGTTGATAGTCTTTAAGAGTGTGCATCATTCATAGCAATTGAGATGCGCATTCACCTAAGGCTATATATTCAGCTTCAGTGGTAGATAAAGTAACACAATGTTGCTTTCTACTTGACCAACTTACAAGACATTGCCCTAGAAATTGACAACTGCCACTTGTGCTTTTTCTATCTAACTTGCATCCAGCGTAATCTGAGTCAGAATAGCCAAGAAGGTCAAGGGTGCAAGTTCTAGGGTACCAGAGTCCTATATTTAGAGTACCTTTAATGTACCTAAGTATTCTTTTAACATAGGTTAAGTGTGACTCTTTTGCACAGGATTGGTATCTTGCGCACATACCTACAGCAAACAATATATCAGGTCGTCTTGCAGTTAGGTACAGTAAACTACCTATTGCACTTCTATAATATTTTGGGTCTACAGGTTTTCCTACTGGGTCAGAGTCAATGTTGATGTTGGTTGCCATTGGAGTATTTATTATTTTTGAATTTTTCATGCAGAATTTTTTAATTAATTCCTTAGCATATTTAGTTTGATAAATGTAAATTCCATCTTTAGTTTGTTTTATTTGTAAGCCTAAGAAAAAATTAAGTTCACCAACCATACTCATTTCAAATTCATTTTCCATTAATCTAACAAATTCTTTTAGAAATTTAGAGTTAGTGGATCCAAAAATTATATCATCAACATAGATTTGGGCTATGAAGATGTCTTTTTCTACAATTTTTACAAATAGAGTTGGATCTATTTGACCTTGGTTGAAGCCTTTGGATATTAAGTGATTGGATAACCGTTCATACCATGCCCTAGGGGCTTGTTTAAGTCCATACAAGGCCTTTTTTTAACTTAAATACATGATTAGGATTGTTTAAGTCTTCAAATCCTGGGGGTTGGCTTACATAGACCTCTTCTTTGATGAAACCATTTAAAAAGGCTGACTTAACATCCATTTGGTATAATTTAAACCCTTTATTTGCTGCATAAGCTAATAGCATTCGAATGGATTCGAGTCTAGCTACCGGTGCATAGGTTTCATCATAGTCTAATCCTTCAACTTGACTAAACCCTTTGGCTACTAGTCTGGCTTTGTTTCTTATGATATCACCCTAATCATCCAACTTATTTCTAAAAACCCATTTGGTGTCTATTATTGATTTATCTATGGGTTTAGATACAAGGTCCCAGACTTGGTTTCTCTCAAATTGGGCTAATTCCTCCTGCATAGCTATGATCCAGTCCGGGTCAGGTAGTGCTTCTTCTATTGTTTTAGGTTCGATTTTAGAAATTAGGGCAATCTGACTATGGATTCTATAGGAAGATCTAGTTCTGACTCCTAGGTTTGGATCACCCAAAATTTGGTCAGGTGGGTGAGAAGTACTGGCCCTAGTTGGTCTTATAATTGGGTCAGGGGCTGGTTCCTCTGGTTTATTAAGATTTGGTTGAATTTCATCATCTTCTATATTTCTTGGATCAACATTCTCATTTATATTTGGTAAATTATTTTCTTCATCAAATATTATATTAGTTGTTTCTTCAACTTTTAGGGTGTTTTGATTGTAGACTCTATAGGCTCTACTATTTGAGGAGTATCCTAAAAATATTCCTGGGTTAGATTTGGGTGTGAATTTTCCTAAATAATCTTTAGTGTTTAAAATGTGAACTTTACACCCAAATATTTTTAAATAATTTAAGTTAGGAATTTTATGATAATATAGTTCATAAGGGGTTTTCTTGTGAAATTTGTTGATTAAAATTCTGTTTTGAATATGATTTGTAGTATTTATTGCTTCAGCCCAAAATTGGTGATTTAAATTATATTCATTTAACATAGTTCTAGCGGCTTCTTGTAGTGTTCTATTTTTACGTTCCACTAGACCATTTTGCTGAGGGGTTCTAGGACATGAAAATTCATGTAGGTATCCATTTATTTTACAAAATTGAGTAAATCTATGATTTTCAAATTCTCCCCCTTGATCACTTCTTATTCTTTTAATTTTAGTATCTTTTTCATTTTCTATTAATTTGCAAAAATTACTAAATATTTCATAGGTTTCATCTTTTGTTTTTAGGAATCTTACCCATGTAAACCTAGAGTAGTCATCAATTATTACTAAGCAATACTGGTTCTTGCTTAGTGACTTGGCTCCATGTGAATCAAATAGGTCAAGGTGAAGGAGCTCAAGTAACGAGTTGGTTCTTTCTAGATTTGTTGATTTGTGTGTTGACTTAGTTTGTTTTCCTTGTTGACAAGCATTACAGATTGAGTTTCCAATGAATTTTAGTTTGGGCAAACCTTTAACTAGACCATTATGAGTCTAGTGTGAGTATGACCCAGTCTTCTGTGCCACAAGTCAGTTTCCTCTTCCTGTGTTATAAAACACTTTATTGAGGATGTGGGTAGATTAATTGAGTACATATTGTTTTTCCTAAGTCCCTTAAGTGTGATTTCAGGATTTTCAATATTTTTGACTAAACACCTAGCTTTGTCAAAAGTGACTAAGTATCCGCTATCACACAATTGGCTTATACTTAGTAAGTTGAAATTGAAATTTTCAACTAACAAAACTTTTCTAATAATAAAATCGGAGCTGAGTTCGATATTACCTCTTCCGATTACCTTAAGTTGACCATTGTTGCCGAATGCAACTGATCCTAAATTTTTTAGTTTGAGCTTTGAAAACTTCAATCTATCTCCATTCATATGTCTGGAACATCCACTATCCAACATCCATTGATCCAACTCCTACACATAAAGTGAATGAATTGGTTTCTTGTTAATGGATAAAAAGATAGTTTGACTGAAGTAGACTCCTTAGAATTTTATCTTACCCAAGCTAAGTTAACAATAATTAGTCATATTGTTGTAATTGTTTTGAAAAGTGTTTTAAAGTTTAATTAATAATTTAAAATATTTTTGAAAGATGAGTTTTAAAATAATTTTGAAATTGAGTTTAAAATAATTTTGAAATTGAGTTTTAAAATAATTTTGAAGTTGAAAATAATTTTGAAATTGAGTTTAAAATAATTTTGAAATTGAGTTTAAAGTACTTAGTCATCTCACCCGATCTAAATTTTCAATCAGGTAGTCCTATAATTGTTGTGAGATGAATTGAGGTTCAGTTTAAGGATTTGGTTTAACTTTGTGTGAGATTCAGGTTTAGCTTTGGGTTTAACAATTAAGCATTCTTTGGATAAACTTCTGGGCTATGGTGAGTCACAAGGAACTCATTAAAGTAACCATGCCTTCGAGGTTTTCCAAATAGTCCTACTCATTGAGCTTAATACTAAACCTTGGTCTAACTAGTTAGGATCCATTTAAGGGTAGCTTCGGTCAGTTCCACTTGGCTAAATGCACCAGGTCGAAGCCATATCTTCCTAGACATGCGATGCCCAAGCTTCCCTAACGTACTATCATCCAAAAACTTCACCAGTACCGTGGGTCAAGTTAAACCTAGCCCATTTTATCTAACCTTAATTACCCTGCCAGGTAGTCTGCTCTTGGTTACCCTTATCGGGTGGATTAAGTTCGGAGGTGCCAGATAATCTGGAGCCTTCCTTTGGATTTTAATTTGATTTAATTAAATTCGAATTTAACTTGATTTTAATTTGATTTAATTTAATTTGCATTTTAATTAATTTAATTTTGATATTTTGAATTTCTGAATTTAATTTCGAATTTTGAATTTTTGAATTTATTATTTAACTTCGAATTTTGAATTTTTGAATTTATTATTTAACTTCGAATTTTGAGTTTATAGGTTAATTTTGAATTTTTTTTTTTAATTTAAATTTTTAATATCGTTTTTCTTTTTGCTCCCCCTGGATCATGACCTCGATATGGTCTATCAAGGTAGTGTATTTGATCCTTCAGGACCCAGTATTGACCAAGTCCAACTTGATTGATCAATTTGGACTTGGGGACCCATGCTTGGACTGAGTTACTACTTTGTTTGTATATTAAGGATAAGTAAGATTTATATTTACTTTTATATCCCAGCCCAGTTCTATTGTAAATGGCCCTTTGTGTCCCAAGAATTAAGTCCAAGTTCTTGGAGTCCAAAGAAACCGTTCTAAGGTAGTTTTAAATCTTTAACCTGATTTTTAGACTTGAATTTTCTTCCTCAAGTTTTGAACTTGAGTTGGAAATTAGTCGACCGTCGTAAGGGTTTAGTGTCGACCACTTCTTTAAGGACGCTTATTTCCTTTAGAAGTGACTTAACTTCGGTTTGACTTAGCTAATTTGCATAAATAACTAACTAAAATGTTTAACCGGAAATGCTTACAGTTGGGTCGTCTGAAGCGGATACGGATCCGTGGCTTTGCTCGGACTCGCCTCGGACTCGCTCTCGCTTCCGGATTCGACGATTTGGTCCCGGGCCATTAATGAGAGTAGACTCGTCTGTTCGAGCTCGGATTCCTCCGATGAAGATTCGTCCCATGTTGCCTTAAGGACCTTTTTCTTTCTTTGCTTTTGACCTCCTTCAGTTAGGGCAGTTGGATTTGATGTGCCCTGTTTGGTTGCACCTGTAGCATGTAACTTCAAACTTCATCTTTGAGTTCTGTGAACCTTCCTTCGTTTTCACTGCCTTCTTTAGATCTCTTTTGTTGAAGTCCTTCGTCTTGTAGAGCTTCTTTACGAGGTTTATCAACTCGGTTGTAATTTCAATGTCTTCATCGTCTGAGTCTGGTTCATCTTCCGACTCCGGTTCCGTTCTTCGTCGTGATCTCGGTTCCCGTGTTCGACTTGTACCTGCAACCAACGCAATACCTTTCTCGGTTGGCTGTGCATTAGTCTGCTCATGAAGTTCAAATTCACAAAATAGTTCGTCTAATTTTAATGAAGACAAGTCCTTGGAAACTTTGTAGGCATCTACCATTGATGCCCACAATGTATTCCTTGGAAATGAGTTTAAAGCATACCTTATGACGTCCCGATTCTCTATCTTCTGCCCGATTCCGTGAAGAGAGTTGAGGATGTCTTGGATTCTCGCATGTAGGGAACTCACCGTCTCGCCTTCCTGCATCTTTAGATTATATAATTTATTAAGTAAAAGATCTCTTTTACTTACCTTGGCGTCATTAGTGCCTTCGTGGAGTTCGACTAGCTTTTCCCAGAGCTCCTTTGCGGAAGAGAATGGGCCGACCCTGTTGAGTTCTTCTTTGGAAAGGCCGCACTGGAGGGTGCAGGCAGCTTTGGCGTCAGCTTCCACCTTTTTGATTAGAGGGGCGTCCCACTTCTCGCAGGGAGTTGGTTTGCCGTCGTCATCGGAAGGTAGCTGAAGTCCCGTCTTAATGATCATCCATGTTTCGAACTGGATCTTCAGATACGTCTCCATTCTTCCCTTCCAGTAACCGAAATCATCTCCGGAGAATAGTGGGGGACGAACAGTACTGAACCCCTCTTGTTGAGCCATTTGTAATATGCAACAAGAATAACAAAAATATATGTTCCAAGACTAAGTCTTGGATTAGTAGTGCGGGAATAAAGAATAGTAATAATAACGAGCTCGAGTGGTGTTGTACCAACTTCGAGCAAAAGCCGATTCGATAAAAGAATTAGAATAAAGCTATAAGGCTAGATTCTAATTGACTCCGAAAAATATAAAATACCACGAAAACTTTGTTTTGAAAGGTGGTTGCACCAATTCAAAACAACCCCGCTCTGATACCAATTGTTGGATCGAGACCACGCTAGAGGGGGGTGAATAGCGTTCGTGGCTATTTCTTTCGATTCGTAAAACAAATGAGTAAAAGCGCAGCGGAATGAAGAAATAACAAACACAGAGAGACAAGGAGATTTACTTCGTTCGGAGCCTAAGCCGACTCCTACTCGAAGGCCCGCGATCCTTGATCGCTTTCCGTGGGCAACAACTATAAGCACGATAAAAATATTACAGACTAATTACAATTCAAAGCAGAAAACAGATTATACCGACAACAAAAACTAAATCTGAAGCTCCGGGTTGTCGGGGTGTCGTTGCAGCACTTTTTGGATCGAGTCGTTAGCAGCTTGTCGCAGAGAGATTGCTTAGAAGATTGTTATACTGAAGCTGCACCTCGACCCTTCTTTTATATAAAGTTTCAGGCGCCTGGAGTGTGACGTGGCCAACCAACCAAGATGCTCCACGTGGCGAAGTCGCGACAGGGATAAAGTTTGGTCCCGGGCGCCCGGACCTGTTCCGGGCGCCCGGATCCATCCCGGGCGCCCGGATCCATCCCTGGCGCCCGGACAGCCTTTTTCAAGCAGGTTCCTCACCTGCAAACAAAGGTTAGTCCGAGCAAAATTCCCTGCAAGACAGTGTTAGAATAAGATAAAACATTGTAAAGAAGAATTGACAGTCTTCGGACTGTCCGAGTCTGACTTCGGATTTCCAACCGGAAATTCTAGGTCGACCCGACGCCTACTGTTCCCTCTACGGGGAACGCGTCCTCACCTACTCCACTCAGAGTCGATCCTCCAGATTGACTGGACTTTTACTTAGCACTCGACGCTTCCGGACTTCCCGCTGGACATCCGCTTCCCGGCTAGTCCAGTCTTTCACCTGGTTCGCGACACCAGGACTTTCCACCTAGGGTTACCACCCCCTAGGATTTTTTCCTGAAGCCATCGACCTGCCAAGACTTTCCGCATAGGGTTACCACCCCCTATGACCTAGGGTTACCACCCCCTAGGGTTTTCCACCTGCCTAACCGCAGCTAGGACTTTCCTGAAATACTCATTCAAACATGTTAGATCACATACTAACTTAACTTTGAATCCTTTGCCATTATCAAAACTAAGGTTCGATCGTCGGATGCTTCTGGACTGGCCAGAGCATGAACAAGTGAAGTGCGCCTCCTTCTACTTGACAGGAGATGCACGTATGTGGTGGGAGAGAATTAGAGCGAAGCGCCCAGTGAACCAGATGACATGGGCTGACTTCGAGAAAGAATTCTTCGAGGAGTTCTTTCACATGCGGGTCACAAACCACCACTACGACGAGTTCACTAAGTTTCGTCAGGGCAACCTATCAGTTGAGGAAGCCGTGAAGAAATTCAATAGACTGGCTCGTCTATGCCCCGAACTAGTCAGCACAGAAAAAGAACGAGTCCGGTTGATGCTCAAGATGCTGAGGTCGGAAATAGCGATGAACGTGGCTGGCGGCGTTCATAGGCCGCAAACCACTGAAGAACTAATCAGCAGTGCTCTGACCACCGAGCACTACCAGAACAATATCAAGCAGCAGAAGCAAGTCCTCTCAGAGCCTAAAGGGCAAGGAGGCTCAGGTACTCAGAAACAACAGGGCCACAGCTCTAACTGGAAAGGGAACTCCAGCAACAAGCGCAAACCAGGGAGCTACCCAAAGGGAGGACCAACCATCAAACAGCCTAGTTATCCCAAATGTGCTACTTGTGGGAAATTTCACTCAGGAGTTTGTCGCAAGGGCACACGAGGATGCTTCGAATGTGGTCAGGAAGGGCATATGGCTAAACAATGCCCAAACAAGACCAGCTTTCCTCCACCACAGCTGATTCAGTACGAAGTCAAACCAGCTCAGCTACATCAGATGCAGGCCGCTTTAGATGGTCCACACATCAGCCAGGGCAGACTAGAAGCCCCTCCAGCTACGACCAATGCGAGGATCTACTCCTTAACCAGAGAGGACGTAGCGAATGCCTCGACAGTTGTTACAGGTCAGATTAGTATTTTACAGCAAAGTACAACTGTCTTATTCGATACTGGGGCAACCCATTCTTATATATCCAGGACACTTTCCGAAAAGTTAGCGATACCCCCAGAGGTACTCAGTAGTCAGTTTCTGACGACATTGCCTTCGGGAGAAATTATGGCGTCCACGCACTGGCTTCGGGCAGTGCCAGTCATTATAGCAGACAGAGAACTCTTTTGTGATCTGATAGTGCTAGATATGACTGATTATGATGTCATCCTTGGAATGGACTTCCTGATCAGATACGGTGCCTCTATAGAGTGCCGTAAATGGAAAGTCGTATTCCAACCTGAAGCAGAAGTACAGTTTGAGTACGTCGGAGAACCTAAGAGAAGGGCCAAGAAGTTTCTCTCAGCTCTAAAAGCACAGAAATTAATGGATTCAGGATGTACAGGATTCCTAGCACATGTAGTCAATACCAGTCAGAACAAGGACCAACAGCTAGAAGGGGGTCCGAGTTGTATGTGACTACCCAGCAGTCTTCCCTGAAGAGTTACCAGGCCTAACACCAGACAGGGAGATTGAATTCGAGATAGAACTTATTCCCGATACGAATCCTATCTCTAAAGCACCTTACCGCATGGCTCCAGCAGAACTGAAGGAACTTCATGAGCAACTACAGGAGCTACTTGACAAGGGCTTCATACGTCCTAGTCACTCACCATGGGGAGCGCCTGTATTGTTCGTGAAGAAGAAGGACGGGAGCATGCGTCTGTGTATAGATTACAGAGCACTGAACCAAGTCACGATTAAGAACATGTATCCTCTTCCCAGAATAGACGACATGTTTGATCAGCTAAAGGGAGCCACAGTGTTCTCTAAGATAGACATCAGATCAGGTTATCATCAGGTGAAAGTTAAAGAAGGGGATATACCCAAGACAGCGTTCAGGACTAGATACGGATATTATGAGTTCGTAGTCATGCCCTTTGGCGTGACAAATGCTCCAGCTACTTTCATGTCATGAACAGAGTATTCAGGGACTACTTAGATAGATTTGTTATTGTGTTTATCGATGACATTCTTATCTATTCAGGAACTCAGGAAGAACACGCAGAGCACCTGAGAATAGTATTGCAGACCCTTCAGCAGAACTAGCTGTACGCCAAGTTCACGAAATGTGAATTTTGGTTAGATCAGGTGTCCTTCGTGGGTCACATCATCTCAAAAGATGGTATCATGGTAGACCCCAGTAAGATACAAGCTGTGAGTAATTGGAAAAGACCCAAGAACGCCAGTAAAATCAGAAGTTTTCTGGGATTGGTAGGTTATTACAGAAAATTTGTAGAGGACTTCTCCAGAATAGCCTCCCCACTGACAACTCTCACCAGGAAGAACAGAAAATTTCAGTGGACAGAGGACTGTGAGAACAGCTTCACTGAGCTAAAGAGGAGATTGACCAGTGCTCCCATTTTGACTCTACCAGAAAACACAGACAGCTTCGATATTTATAGTGACGCCTCTAAATTGGGACTAGGAGCAGTACTGATGCAATATGGTAAGGTGATCGCCTATGCCTCCAGACAACTCAAGGACTATGAGAGGAATTATCCTACTCACAACCTTGAGCTTGCAGCAGTAGTCTTCGCTCTCAAAATTTAGAGACATTATTTGTATGGAGCTCAGTGCAGAGTGTATACAGATCATCAGAGTCTGAAGTACTTCTTCACTCAGAAGGATCTGAATATGCGACAGCGCAGATGGCTAGAGCTGGTCAAAGACTACGACATAGACATCCTCTACCACCCCGGAAAAGCCAATAAGGTGGCAGACGACTTAGCAGAAAGTCCGATGCTACCTTACTATCCCTAGCAGCCATGTCACCACCCCTACAGAAGGAGATCACAGATTTTGGTCTCGAACTTATAGTAGGACAGCTCTCTACTATGACATTAGCATCTAACCTGCTTGGTGACATTCAGACAGCTCAGGAACAGGATCCTGAAATTCAGAAGACCAAGCAAGGGTTAGCAGAATGAGAAAGTAGAGAATTCAGAGTGTCCGATAGTGGGGTATTATACTTCGGTGACAGACTCTGTGTTCCAGATCAGGAGGAACTAAAGAGGAAGATTTTAGACGAGGCTCACAGGACTCCTTATGCGATGCATCCAGGTTCCACCAAGATGTACCAAGATCTAAAGAAACATTTTTGGTGGCCCGGGATGAAAAGAGACATCGCTAGATATGTTAGCACCTGTCTGACCTGTCAGAGGGTCAAGGCAGAACATCAGAGACCAGGAGGAGTTCTACAACCTATTCAGATTTCAGAATGGAAGTGGGAAGACATCTCTATGGATTTCATAGTGGGCTTACCCAGAACCACGAATGGTTTCGATGCCATCTGGGTAATAGTCGACAGATTGACTAAATCAGCCCACTTCTTAGCTATCAGGATATCCTACTCCATGGAGCAGCTAGCTTAGTTGTATCTCAAGGAGATCGTCAGACTGCATGGAGTCCCACGAACCATCATTTCAGACAGAGACAGTAGATTCACATCACACTTCTGGGAGTGTGTACAGTCAGCATTGGGCACTAAGTTGAAATTTAGCATAGCTTTCCATCCTCAGACAGATGGTCAGACGGAGCGATAAATTAGGTACTCGAAGATATGCTCCGTGCATGTGCCCTAGACTTCAAGGGAAGTTGGTGCAAATATCTGAGTTTAGCAGAATTTGCATACAGCAACAGCTATCAGACCACTATCGGTATGGCACCTTACGAGGCTCTCTATGGGCGGAGGTGTAGATCTCCAATCTGCTGGTATGAAAGTGGTGAACAGAAAGAACTAGAACTTCAGACAGATCTAGTAGCAGATACCACAACAGCTATACAGCAGATCCGCCAAAAGATAGAGATAGCTCAGAGCCGCCAGAAAAGCTATGCTGATACGCGACGCAGACCCTTAGAGTTTTCAGTTGGGGATACAGTATTTCTCAGAGTGGCTCCCATGAAGGGAGTAATGCGTTTTGGGAAGAAGGGCAAACTAAGTCCCAGATATGTGAGACCATACCTTATCACTAGAAGAGTTGGCAAGGTAGCATAGAGCTAGAGCTACCACAGGAGATGTCAGCCATCTATAATGTATTTCATGTCTCTATGCTGAAGAAGCATATCCCAGATGCAACCCAGGTGATTGAGCCACAGTCGGTACCAGTCCGCAAAGACCTCAGCTATGACAGTCGGCCTATTCAGATAATAGACCGAGCAGTTAAGAAATTACGGAACAAGGAAGTACCATTAGTAAAAGTCAGTTGGCAAAATCACACCATAGAAGAGGCAACTTGGGAGACAGAAGCTAGTATGAGACAAAAGTACCCAGAGTTATTCTAAGTTCGAGAACGAACTTTTTATAAGGTATGGGGGATTGTAATGCCCGAAAAATTTCAAAATAATTATTAGAAATATCCTAGTATTTTTCTGGAATTTTAGGATATTTTTACATAATTTTTAGAGTAGCAGAAGTAGCAAAAATAAATAGAATCGTAGAATAGCCTACGCGGGAATTGAACCCGAGACCTATTGGGTCCTAGGACTTAAGGTGAACTCTAGTAACCAGGAGAACCCAGCAGGGCCGTGCTAAAAAGAAAGGGAATCAGTTATATTTAAGTTAGAGTTGGGTGAATTAATTCCTTAATATAAATAGGGAATCAAGTGAAGAGTTATTTTATTTTAACGTAACTCTCTCCTCCCTCACCCTAGTCACGCCGCCCTCTCTCTTTCTCCCTCACCTCTCGGCGCCAACCACAAGCAAACCTAGGGTTTCATCCCAAGGGCTATATGAGCACCCTCCGGTGACAATTCCGGCACGAGGACGCTCCTCTCCGAGAGAAAAGCACGTAGACGCGAGGAGATCGTCGAGAAGATCGTCTCCACCGGAAATCTAGCGATCGGATAGTAAGGAAATCTAGCGCAGGAAGTAAGAAACCCCTCACCTGCAGTATAAGTAGTTCTCGTGTGATTTCATGCTTTAGTTTAGTAGTATATGGATTTGTGGCACATAAGGTGTGCAACAGCGCACGCTAAGTGCTCGATAGTATGTTCAATGCAATTAAAATGTGACTTAGGCATTTTAATAGTTTAGCTAAATGCGATAGAGGCATTTATTTAGTATATGCAGTTTTACTACAGCTTATATGGGACTACGGTCCAATGGGTGGGCTCCACAGTCGCCTTTAGGTTCAGATAACCTAGCTCTAGGTTCAGATAACCTAGGAATAGCAAGATAAGAAAATTTAGCTATAACCAGTATTTTATTTTAGCAGTGGCACTGTACTGGAGTAAATGTCCATTGGGTTGGGCTCCCACAGTCGTCCCTAGGTTTAGATAACCTAGTAAACCCTACTAAATTCGGGACTTGCAAGCCCGGGTCTAGTTAGGGATGCGCCCATAGCAAGTACAGTTGTCGGGCCCAAACAGCAGCATGATTATTATTTTAACCTATTTATGAAAATAGTTTTCAAAACTTCACAAATAGTTATGTGAATTCAGTACAGCTCTAGCATTAGTTAGAATTAGCTCAGCTCAGTTTTTGTATCAGTTTAGTTTTCTATTGATACAATATGATAGCTTATGTTAGCACTTGTTGCCATGACTAGTTTGTTTGTATGCCATGCTATGCTTTTACCTGTTCAGCATATATTTCAAATAGCATGTTTTAAAAGCATAAATTGCATCGTATGCATGTTTTGTGAGGTAGATGGTTTCTTACTAAGCGTAAAGCTTACAGATACTTCTTTCCTTATACTGCAAATAAAGGTAAAGGAAAGATGGATTAGCGGAGGCTGGAGGTTAATGCGATGAAGATGTGTGTGGAAGGAACCTGGAATGAAGATCTTGGATAAATTAGCAAACTAAGACTTTAGTTTTTATATAGTGTTATTTTCCGCATTTCTAGTTATTTTAATGCCTTGAATCGTGAAAGACTTGCTTAATTAGATTGTTAGTACTTATGCTTATAATCCTAGTTATGTGTTATTGGTATGTTTCCAGCTAATATAGAACTCTTGTAGGTGAGTTTGGCACGAAACAGTGTTGAGATCAGAGTTTTGCTGCGAAATTAGAAACCTCGATCGATCAGTGGATCGATTGGGGGCCCTCAATTGATCAGCGGATCGATTGGGAGCCTGGTTCCGCGAACAGTAAGCTTCTGGATCGATCAGCCGATCGATCCAGTCGCATTCTGTCGCAAACAGAGAGTTCAGGGATCGATCGTTCGATCGATCGAGAAATCGCTCCCGCGAACAGAGAGCTCTGGAATCGATCACTGGATCGATTGGCCAGTCTGGATTGATCAGCCGATCGATCCAGATTATTACCCTGAGCACAGTAGCGATCTGAATCGATCCATGGATCGATCCAACAGCTTACAATCGATCGAGTTCAATCTGGATCGATTGGGAAGTTGAGTTTCGACCAAGAGACCTTGTAATTGAGCTTCTTGACCATAGGGGATGTAGGATATGCCACGTATACCTTAGATTGCATCCCTTAGCACATGTAGTACCAAGAACTTGTATTAGCTTAGTAAGGTTTTAAATTGGTACAGTTTTCCGCACCTAGACTTAGTAATGGTCATGGATATGGCTTAGCACAGCATAATGTGACGGTCCGGCCTTACAGCCTAGCTAGTAGAAGGCGGGTCGCCACAATAACATATTAAAGCATACATTCTAAGATATCAAGGTCTTTGTATAAGAACAGTTCTATTCTAATCAACACTTGTAACCTACAATACTAAAGTAATTTACCAAAAAGAGGTCTTTCTCCAGTTTCAATGGAATAGGAGAATACAATATAAAGCACGAAGAATCAATCAAGACACCGATGCTAGTATTTCCTATGACCATATCTTAATTAGGTATTTCTGAAAGTACACAAACTCAACACAGATTAAAAACATAATACAAAAAACAAACAGATTGAATCTAAACCTAGAACAAAATTCCTAATTCAAGAATAAAAAAGAACCCAGATCTGAGGATGCCCTAGAACCTAAAACATCTATCATCTCGCTACAATCAACAGATCGACCGAGAAGATTATATGCCCGAGTGAAAACTGATACGATTAAGCAGCGAACGGGTTCCTCACTGATGCCCTAAAAAAAAATACCGACGGAAGCCAGAAAGAGGATCTCGAGATTATAGAGACATAGATCGGAAAAACAAACAAATAACACATAAGAAAGACGAGAAGAGGGATCTTTCCTAGGTCCAGGGACACGACAACGGAGGAGGCGCAACACGAATAGCCTGAAGCTTGGCAGTGACACTCGACATGGAGATAAAAACTGAAGGCGCAGGTGAAGGGTTGGAGGAGGAAGGCGGAGGTGGGGGCGGCAGCAGGGACTTTAGCGGAGGTGCATCCAACATACCTTATATTCTTGCGTACCTTGAGTTGTACTAGTCGTACAGGTATCCAGGGTTGCCAACAGCCACATCTGCTATGGGAATAGGAGGAGAAGAACATGGAATTAGAATTTCTGATGAGGCACACTCGGCTTCTCGAGGGTACGGTCGATAAGATCCGACGGGCGATCTTGGAGTAGGAGAGCACACCGTCGTGGAGGGAGAACTAGTGGAGGCACCACCCCTTCTTGTCGCACGGTTATAGGATGACATGAAGAGATCATACGAGGTGAGGGAAAGAAAAATAGATTAGGGTTCGGGAATGCTAAGGGAGAAAACACGACGCTAAAAGGTTTTCGGAGAGAGGGAAAGCAAAATTACGAAGGGAGCAAATGGCGAACGAATAAAGTCAAAGACAACTATTATATCAAAAACTATTGTCGTAGCCCCTAAAAAAGCGCTTAAAGACAACGGTTTAGAAAACCGTTGTAAAAAGTGTTGTTGATTTAAAAGGAAGTCGCTCAATGACAACAATTTTCAGAAAACCATTGTCTTTTATATTTAATCAGGAGTTCAAAGACAACGGTTTTGTCAAAAACCATTTTCTTTGAGCAAATTTACAACGGTTTCTCTTAAAGCCGTTGTCTTTGGGGTGTTGTCTTTTAATATTTTTGTTGTAGTGACCAAGTCCACTTCTTACCCAAGTAATGGGCCGGACACATCCTTGCTTGGAGCAAGGGGGCCAACCAAGCATTTGCTTGGAGCCCAAGAGGTGGTCGGCCAAGCCATGCTCGGTGTCCAAGCATAAGGTCGGCCACACCATTAGAACTAAAGGGAGATTTTATTTTTTTTGTTAAAATCTTTCCTTTTATAGTCATTCATGAAGGGATTTAAAAGAGAAATTTTAATTTAAAATTTTTTTTATAGCCATCCTTATGGTTTTAAAAGAGAGTTTTAAAATTTTAAAATCTTTCTTTTTATAGCTATCTACAAAAGATTAAAGAGAGATTTTAATTTTGTTAAAATCTTTCCTTATTTGTAGTTATCTATAATGTTTAAAAGAGAAATTTTAATTTTTGATAAAACTTTCCTTTTTTGTAACCATGATTTAAAAAGAGAAGTTTTAATTAATCTTTCCTTTTTAGTTGTCTACATGTTTTAAAAGAGAGAAATTAATTTTAAAACTTTACTTTATTGTCATGTACAATAGGAAATTTAGAAAAGAGATATTTTAATTGTTGTTAAAATTTTATTTTTTAAGGGGAGGCCACAAATAAGGAAGTTTTAATTATGTTTAAAACTTTCCTTTTTTACCATGACCAAGGATTATAAAAGAGAAGGAGAGGGTGCCTCATGAGATACACAACCTAAGCCTTGCCTCCTCTCCTCTCTTCCTTGTGGCCGACCCTCTCCCTTCTTCTTCTTTCTTTGTTTTCTTTCCCATAAGGGTCGGCGACACCTTTCTTCTTGTCTCCTCTTTTGCTTCCTTAGGGCCGGCGGCATCAAGGATTGGAAAATCCTTGTGGTCGGTTGCTTGGAGAGGAAGAAGAAGAAGAAGAAGAGAAGCACTTGGTGGCCGGTTGCTTGGAGGAAAAGAAGAAGAAGGAAATTTCCTATTTTGGAATCCCTTGGTGGCTCAAGAGTCTTGGAGGAAAAGAAGTGGTTTGGGTGGAATTCATCTTGGTAGATTATCGCCCACATGACGTCCAAGAGGAGGAGAGGAATACAACAGAAGATCAAGAGGTCTTTTGTCTACAAAGAAAGGTACAACTAGTCTATTATCCCGCTGCGTACTAGTTTGTTTTCTTTGTGTGGATCCTGAAATACCAACACAAGAGACTATCGTTTTTTTAGGTTTTTGATTTCGTGTTTCGATCTTGTGCTTCTATTGAGGTTTATTTAGTTAAACCTAGCGTTACTGTAAGAAGTTAAATATCCAATTTCTTTGAAAGACTTTGTCTAGGAAGTGGTGGATGATCTCATAACCAAGAAGGCCTAGTGCCTCTCCATGTTTAACCTGGAAGCCAATCTTTGAAATAGATATTTAATTAACTTCTGAAATATGATTTAACTTCTGAAGAACACATAGGTTAAACTTGGAGTAAAAATGTTAAGTATAGTTTCCAATCCAATTTTAACTTCTAAAGAGCAATTTGGATTAATAATGTTAAGCATCATTTGCAATCCAAGTCTAACTTCAGTCGAGCATATGGGTAGCTAGGTTAAGTTCTGTGTTTGTACAAATTTTTGTACAGGGGAAATAGAACGGTGTTCCGAGTAGCAACCAACAATTGGTATCAGAGCTAGGTTTATGCCTCTGTGTGTTTGGTTTTCAGTTAAATTATGCACTTTTTGTAAACATATTTAGGTGGGATAATAGTAGGATGTGCAAATAGATTAACTTTGTGGTTGCAGGCATCCTAGATCCAACTATTATGGCTATATTGTGTTTGTATGTGATTGGACCCTTAGACATGTCGAGGGTATTTTATGTGTGTGCATGATTGTAATTATTAAATACAACAGGAGCTGTATTAGTTATTAGGATTTTACATTCTGTTCGATTTAGATTACATGTACATTCCTTCATGGAATATAGGATCGATAAATGTAAAATTTTATTTTTGTTGTGGATTGTATCATTGCGAGGCGTGGTGCTATTTGAGGACTAGAGGCGCAGCGGAAAAGGAAGCATGATGGACGCGATGACGTAAACCCTTTGGCGGCAGCTAGGGTTGGTGGCATACGGAGGACAGCATTTGATGAGGCCATAATAGTTGGAAAATTAGTTTTCATATTTATTGCCTTTATGCTGTGTTTGTGTGCTTGTGTGCATGCTAAAATTCCCCGTTTCTAAATAACTAAGTGGGAGAGGAATTAATTAAATTCCACGGTCTCCATTACTGGTTTGTAAGTGATGCATTCAAACTTGCGTGTTGGCTCTGAGTGCTTTCCTCCACATCAGATGAGTTTGTTTGCGGATCACTAGATCAAACTTCCTTAATGCATGATTATAGGAAATTATTTAGGAGCGTGTGATCTTCTCCATCTGAAAGGGCACAATCATATTTAATGAACTTAGTATCAAGTAATGGTATACACTTAGGCGCATTTAATAGTATCCTCCCCATCGAAGTCACTGTTATTATTTATGTGACCGAAGAAAAATCAACTATTAGTTTTATTTGTCATAAAGTTAGGTTGACAAGATAATAAAATTAATGGGTAAAACACCCTCTTACAAATGTTCGAATTTGTATACATCCACACTATCGTGGCATATAAAATTCACGATGTTTGAGGTGTTGGTGAATTTAAATGATATTGTTTGAGGAATCAATATTATTTTAAATTCTAAAGTATTAACCAAATATTTTGTGATTCTTAGAATTTCAAATGACCTTCAAACCTCCTACTATTATATTAGAGAATAGACTTACTAGTCCCAATTATAATGATTGGAAACAAAACTTGGACACTAAGGTGGACTGTCCTCTCAAAAATGAGAACAATAAAGGTGTATCTTATTCATTAGTTGTTGAAACATGTTTAGTGGTGTTATCTACCGGTACCTGGTGTGTAGATACGGGAGCCACTGATCATATCTGTAATTCATTACAGGGGTTCCAGGAAACCCAACAACTACATGAAGGGGAAATCACCGTTTACATGGGCAATGCTATGAAAGTAGCAGCTGTTGCAATGGGAGATGTTTATTTATCTTTTGATAGGAATAAAACATTGATTTTAAGAAATTACCTTTATGTACCAAGTTTTAGAAAGAATTTGATTTCAGTTTCTAAACTATTTAAGGATGGATATTCTGTTTCTTTTGATAACAAAGTAGTTGTCAAGAAAAATAGAGTAGTTATATGTTCTTGTACATTGGTTGGCAATTTGTATAATCTAAATCCAACAACTCACACAATGCAACAAATGAAAATTAATAACACATCTTCTAATTCTAATAAGAGAAAGCATCCTTCGGAAATGAACCAAACATATCTTTGGCATCTAAGGCTAAGTTATATTAACTTGAGTAGGATTCAAAGGTTAATAGCCGATGGACCTTTGGGTTCATTGGTGGTGGAAAACTTTCCAACCTACTAATCTTGCTTGGAAGAAAAAATGACCAAGAGACCTTTTAAGACTAAGGGGGTATAGAGCCAAAGATGTGTTAGAATTGGTTCATTCTAATTTGTGTGGACCTATCCAGGCAAGAGGTGGTTTCGAATATTTTATCTCTTTTATAAACAACTATTCGGGATACGGATACATTTACTTAATGCGCTGCAAGTCTGAGTGCTTTGATAAGTTTAAAGAGTACAAGGTTGATGTGGAGAAACGTCATGGTAAAAGTATCAAGACACTGTTGGTGCGGGAAGCATCCGACGATCGACCATTGTTTTGATAATGGCAAAGGAATTCAAAGTTAAGTTGTTTGGTGATCTAATGCACTTAACCGAGTGTTTCAGGAAAGTCCTAGCTGCGGTTAGGCAGGTGGAAAACCCTAGGGGGTGGTAACCCTAGGTCATAGGGGGTGGTATCCCTATGCGGAAAGTCTTGGCAGGTCGAGAGCTTCAGGCAAAAGTCCTAGGGGGGTAACCCTAGGTGGAAATTCCTGGTGTCATGAACCAGGTGAAAGACTGGACCAGCCGGGAAGCGGAAGTCCAACAGAAAGTCCGGAAGCTTCGAACGCTGAGCAAAAGTCCAGTCGATCTGGAGGATCACACTGGCATCAGGTAAATCTCCTGAGAGGAGTAAGTGAGGGCGAGTTCCCCGTAGAGGGAATAGTAGGCGTCGGGTCGACCTAGGGTTTCCGGTGGAAAATCCGAAGTCAGACTCGGACAGTCCGACGACTGTCAAGTATATCTATCATACTGTTTATGTGCTAACTTTGTTTTGCAGGGTTTGTGTTTGGGACTAACATAATTTACAGGAACAAAGGAGCAACTTAGACCTCGGATGAACAGTGTCCGAGGTGCCTCCATGGGGCTTGGAGGCGCCTCGGGTGCTAGCCGAAGCCAGTTGTCCAGAGACGCTGGAGGCGCCTTGGACCAGGCATTGGAGGCGCCTTGGAGCAACTTGGAGGCGCCTTCAGTGGGATAAGGTGTGACCAGATCAAGCTGATCCACGCGTGCGACTCGGCGGCTTGGAGGTGCCTCGGACGGGCTTGGAGACGTCTCCAGCACTGTTTAAAAGGGGACTTCAAGCAGCAGCTTTGAATAACAATACACAAGCGATTCTTCTACATTCAACTGCTAACGAGTTCATCCCGAAGTGTTGTGATGACATACCGACGACCTGGAACTCCAGATTGTGATATTCTTACTGTCGGTAGTGTTTTCTTTTATAGTTCTAAATTGTAATAATCTTGTAACATTCTTTCGAGCTTATAGTTGTTGCCCACCGAAAGTAGTCAACGATCACGGGCCTTGGAGTAGGAGTCGTCACAGGCTCCGAACCAAGTAAACAAATGTGTCCCTCTGTGTTTGCTTTATTTTTCTTACTTAATTCCGCTGCGTGTTTCACTCCGATAGTTTTACAAATCGAACGAAATAGCCATGAGCGCTATTCACCCCCCCTCTAGCACTTTCGATCTAACAATTGGTATCAGAGCGGGGTCGCGTTGATCTGATGCAACCACCAATCACGTAATTTTTCGTGGTATTTTCAGTTTTACGGAGTCAATTAGAATTAGCTTAATAGCTATATTCTAATTATTTTTTTCGAATCGGTTTTTGCTCGAGACTGGTGCAACACCACTCGAGTCCGCTATTTCTTAACTTTATTTCCCGCACTGCTAATCCAAGACATAGTCTTGGGACATTTTTGTTATTTCTTTGTTTGCATATTTAACAAATGGCCCAACAAGAGGGGTTCAGCACCGTTCGTCCCCCACTCTTCTCCGGAGAAGACTTCGGGTACTGGAAGGGACGAATGGAAACTTACTTGAAGATCCAGTTTGATACCTGGATGATTATCAAGATTGGAATACAACTGCCAACCGACGAAGACGGCAAGCCGACACCCTGCGAAAAATAGGAACCGACTCTAATCAAGAAGGTGGAAGCTGATGCCAGAGCGACCTGCACCCTCCAGTGTGGACTGACCAAGGAGGAGCTCAACAGAGTCAGACCTTTCTCCAACGCAAAAGAGCTTTGGGAGAAGCTGATCAAACTCCACGAGGGCACCTCCGACACCAAGGTTAGTAAAAGAGATCTGCTATTCAATAAACTGTATAATCTAAAAATGCAGGAAGGAGAGACGGCAAGTCAACTCCACGCACGCATACAAGACGTTCTCAACGCCCTCCATGCAATCGGGCAGAAAGTCGAGAATCGAGACATCATAAGGTATGCACTAAACTCGTTTCCAAGGAGTACATTGTGGGCATCAATGGTAGATGCCTACAAAGTCTCCAAGGATCTATCTTCTATTAAATTAGATGAGCTATTTTGTGAGTTTGAATTGCATGAACAGACTAATACACAGCCAACCGAGAAGGGGGTTGCTTTGGTTGCAGGTACCAGTCGAACATGAGAACCAAAATCACGACGAAGAACTGAACTAGAATTGGAAGTCGAACCTGACTCAGACGATGAAGACGATGAGTTGACAACCGAACTAGTAAATCTTGTGAAGAAACTCTACAAGAAGAAGAAGGGTTTCAACATGAGAGACCTAAAGAAAGTCGTACAATCAAAGGAGGTTCAACCCAGCTCAAAGGTCAAATTTGAGGTGATCTGTTATGGGTGCAACCAGAAGGGGCACATCAAGGCCACCTGCCCCAATCAGAAGGATGCCAAGAAGCAGAGGAAGAAGAAGGTGCTAAGAGCAACCTTTGAAGAATCTTCAGAAGAGGATACCGACGACGAGCTCGAACAGACGAGCCTTCTTGCCCTGATGGCCCGGGACCAGATCGATCTGTCCGAGAGCGAGAGCGAGTCGGAAGTAGAATCGGAAAGAAGCCACGGATCTGTATCCGTTTCCGAAGGGCCCGATCCCTCTGTAAGTATCCCTCGACTAAACAATCTAGTCAATTACTTATTACAAAAACTAGCTAAGTCTAACCTTAGAATTAAGTCACTTCTAAAGGAAGTAGCTGTCCTTAAAGAAGTGACTAACTCCAAATCTTTGACTGAACCAGCTTAGACTGGAAACTCGACTCAAGCCCAAAAACTTGAGGAAGAGAATTTCAGCTTGAAAACTCAGGTCAAGGATCTGGAGAAAACATTAGAATGATTCTATTTGGGTTCCAAGAACCTTGACCTAATTCTTGGAACACAAAGGGCAATCTACAATAGAACTGGACTAGGATTCAAATCGAAAAAGAAATATAAGTCATATTTATCACTTATACAAAGAACAAATAGACAAAGTAATAAAACAGTCCAAGCATGGGTTCCCAAGTCCAACCTGGTTAATCAAGTTGGACTTGGTCAATATTAGGTCCCTAAAGATCAAATACACTACCTCGATAGACCATATCGAGGCTATGATCCACGGGGAGCTAGAAGAAAAATGATAAAAATAAAACTAAATTAATTAAATTAAAATTAAAATTAAAATTAAAATTAAGTAAACTTAAAATTTGAATTAAATTAAGTCAAAATCAAATTAAATCAAATTAAAATCCAAAGGAAGGCTCCAGAATAGCTGGCACCTCTGAACTTAATCCACCCAATAAGGGTAACCAAGAGTAGACCACCCGGCAGGGTAATTAAGGATAGATTAAAATGGGCTAGGTTTAACTTGACCCACGGTACTGATGAAGTATTGGATGATAGTACGTTGGGGAAACTTAGTCATCGCATGTCTAGGAAGATATGGCTTCGACCTGGTGCATTTGGCTAAGTGGAACTGACCGAAGCTACCCTTTATGGATCCTAACTAGTTAGACCAAGGTTTTGTAATAAGTTAAATGGGTAGGACTATTTGGAAAACCTCGAAGGCATGGTTACTTTAATGAGGTCCTTGTGACTCACCATAGCCCAGAAGTTTATCCGAAGAACGCCTACTTGTTGAACCCAAAGGTAAACCTGAATCTAACAAAAAGTTAAATCAAACCCTAAAATTGAATCTAATTCATCTCACAAAAATTATAGGATTCCCTGATTGAAAATTTAGATTGGGTGAGATGACTAAGGAATATAAATTAAATTAAAATTAATTCAATTAAAGTTAATTCAAATTAAAAATTAAATTCGTAATTAAAATTAATTCAAATTCAAAATTAAATTTGTAATTCAAATTAATTCAAATTCAAACTTAAATTCATAAATTAAAATTAATTCAATTAAAGTTAATTCAAACTAAAAATTAAATTCGTAATTAATATTAATTTTTAATTAAATTATTTCTCCAAAATTAATTAACTTAAATTACTTTTCAAAAATCAATTAACTTAAATTATTTTTCTAAAATTAATTAACTTAAATTATTTTTCTAAAATTAATTAACTTAAATTTTTTTTTCAAAAAATTAATTAACTTAAAGTATTCTTCAAAAATTTAATTAACTTAAATTATTTTTCTAAAATTAATTAACTAAAATTATTTTTTCAAAAATTTAATTAACTTAAAGTATTCTTCTAAAATTAATTAACTTAAATTATTTTTCTAAAACCAACTAACTTAAAATTATTTTTTCAAAAATTTAATCAACTTAAATTATTTTTCTAAAATTAATTAACTTAAATTATTTTTCTAAAACTAATTAACTGTCTAAAATTAATTAACTTAAATTTTTTTAAATGAAATTAACTTAAATCATTTTTCTAAAATTATCAACTTAAAATACTTTTCAAATTAACTAACCTAAGAACTATTGAAAACCTAATGCGGGTAAATTGAAAATATAGAGAGCTTAATTCAATCAAACTATCTTTTAATCCATTAAAAGAATCCAAATCAACTACTTTATGTGTAGGAAATGGATCAATGGATGATAGATAGTGGATGCTCCAAACATATGACTGGAGATAGGTTGAAATTCACTAAGCTCAAATTGAAGAACCTAGGGTCAGTTGCGTTCGGCAATGACAGCAAACTTAAGGTAATCGGACGAGGTAATATCGAACTTAACTCCAATTTTGTCATTCAAAAAGTTCTATTAGTTGAAAATTTCAATTTTAATCTATTGAGTATTAGCCAATTATGTGATAGTGGATACTTAGTTACCTTTGATAATTCTGGGTGCTTAATTGAAAATGTCGACAACCCCGAAATCAGACTTAAAGGACTTAGGAAAAATAATATCTATACAGTTGACCTACCCTCAATAAAGTGTCTCTTGACACAACAAGAGGAAACCAACTTGTGGCACAGAAGACTGGGTCACACTCACATTATACTTATTTCGAAAATGAGTCAAAACGGCTTAGTTAGAGGATTGCCCAAATTAAGAAACCTAGAAAACACAATTTGTCATCCCTGTCAACAAGGAAAACAAACCAAGTCAACCCACAAGTCAACCAATCTAGATAGAACTAACTCTTTACTTGAGCTCCTTCATCTAGACCTGTTTGATTCACATAGAGCCAAGTAACTAAGCAAGAACCAGTATTGCTTAGTTATAATTGATGACTACTCCAGGTTCACCTGGGTAAAATTTCTAAAATCAAAAGATGAAACCTTTGAAGTCTTTAGTAATTTTTGTAAATTAACAGAAAATGAAAAAGATACTAAAATTAAAAGGATTAGAAGTGATCATGGGGGGGAATTTGAAAATCATAGATTTATCCAATTCTGTAAAATCAACGGATACAAACACGAATTTTCATGCCCTAGAACCCCCCAACAGAACGGGCTAGTAGAATGGAAAAATAGAACCTTACAAGAAGCCGCTAGAACCATGCTAAATGAATATAATCTAAATCATCAATTTTGGGCTGAAGCAATAAATACGGCAAACTATATTCAAAATCGAATTCTAATCAACAAACTTTATAATAAAACCCCTTATGAAATATATTATAATAAAATTCCTAACTTAAACTACTTAAAAGTATTTGGATGTAAAGTTCATATTTTAAACACTAAAGACTACTTAGGAAAATTTACAGACAAATCAAACCTAGCTAACATTTTCACAAAATCATTACCTAAACTTGAGTTCATTGCACTAAGAAGGCAAATAGGGATGTGCTGGGTAGAATATGTATTGATTTTCAAATCAGTTTCCTACCTTCTCTCTGAAATGTTTTACTTGTTTTAAAATTCTAGGAAAATATTGTTTTCAAAATTCCATTGTACTAGATTTTCAAAATATGGAATTAGCCTAAGCTCTACTTTAGAAATCATGCTCCCCTAGAATTCAGCCAGAGCATCTCACAAACACCTAGGTTTACCTTGCTTGCGTTTGAAAAACATAGAACGGCGTGAGATGCATAGGGTACAGCCTGGACTCAAGAATGCTTATATTTGTGCATCAATATGAGTCTGGGCGTTAAACACCTAATTAACAGTAATCAAATTAAGTCATCCAGCCCTAGTCAAATCTAACTGGAACTATTAACTTAACTTGACTAACCAAGTGAAAGCTGTTGCCCTCTAGGTAATCAGCTAGTAGCTAAACGGTTAGACATGTGGCCACGAACCTGCATGCCTGATTTTTAAACCTTTTTGTTCACTCAGGCATGAATATTAGGGCTCTAATACCTTATTCAAAGAAAAATCAGCTAATTTACAATCAGTCTAACTCAACTCATGCTTGGACATTAAGGATTTAAGCTCCTCCCTTGCCTTCAAAAGTTTAAAATTGATTATTTGTCCAAAAGAAAAATCCTTTCAAAGTTAACTAAGTTATCAAAAATTTTAAACTTTCAAAAGCTTTTTCTTTTTTTTAAGCTTCTTTTAAATCTAAGTCTTTCAAATCTCTACAAAACACACTTTCCCTTAACTAAGTATTTTGAAAGTTTTGCTAAGCATTTTTCTAAACAGATTTAAAAATTTAGCTACAACTTTCAAAATCATGTCTTTCAGAGAATTCAACTAGGTTTCAAAACTGGCTAAAAGCTACATTTCAAGTCAACTTTTTATTAGTTTTTTTTAAAACTCAGTTGAAAAGGAAAAAATTAGACCTTGATTTCACTTAGCTAAAGATATTAATCATAAAACGCTAAGTGTTACCAAAATATCTTTTCCTCCTTAAAAGCCTAAGATTTCAAAATTTAAACTAAAATGTCTAAAACTAAAACTGCTTTTGCTATGCTACAAAAGAATAATCTTTCTCTAGCAAAATTAATTGATAAAGTTTTACTTAGACATTTTTTACAGGAAAGTTAAGAATTTTTCTTACCTTTTTCAAAAAAAAAAAAAAGTTTAGATTTTTTTTTCAAACGTGCCTATTTTTTGATGAATGGCAAAGGGGGAGAGTAGGGAAATTCAAAAGAAAGGTTAATCTTATAAAGAAATTTAAAGAAAGCCTTTATTAAGGGGGAGCCTGACCAAGTTTAAGTTTTAGCTTAACCATGCTTGCATTCTAATTTATTAAGCTTGCTTACTTAAACATTATGCGTCTATTTTACTTAGCTTTGAATTTCAGTTGTCATAATCAAAAAGGGGGAGATTGTTGGTGCGGGAAGCATCCGACGATCGACCGTTGTTTTGATAATGGCAAAGAAATTCAAAGTTAAGTTGTTTGGTGATCTAATGCACTTAACTGAGTGTTTCAGGAAAGTCCTAGCTGCGGTTAGGCAGGTGGAAAATCCTAGGGGGTGGTAACCCTAGGTCATAGGGGGTGGTAACCCTATGTGAAAAGTCTTGGCGGGTCGAGAGCTTCAGGCAAAAGTCCTAGGGGGGGTAACCCTAGGTGGAAATGTTGGTGAACCTAGGAAAACGACCGGGTCACTGTACAGAAAGTCCGGAAGCTTCGAACGCTGAGCAAAAGTCCAGTCGATCTGGAGGATCGCACTGGCATCAGGTAAATCTCCTGAGAGGAGTAGGTGAGGGAGAGTTCCCCGCAGAGGGAACAGTAGGCGTCGGGTCGACCTAGGGTTTCCGGTGGGAAATCCGAAGTCAGACTCAGACAGTCCGACGACTGTCAAGTATATCTATCATACTGTTTATGTGCTAACTTTGTTTTGCAGGGTTTGTGTTTGGGACTAACACAATTTGCAGGAACAAAGGAGCAACTTGGACCTCGGATGAATAGTGTCCGAGGCACCTCCATGGGGCTTGGAGGCGCCTCGGGTGCTAGCCGAAGCCAGCTGTCCAGAGACGCTGGAGGCACCTCGGAGGTCACTGGAGGCGCCTTGGACCAGGCGTTGGAGGCACCTTGGAGCAGCTTGGAGGCGCCTTCAGTGGGATAAGGTGTGACCAGATCAAGCTGATCCACACGTGCGACTCGGCGGCTTGGAGGTGCCTCGGACGGGCTTGGAGGCGTCTCCAGCACTGTTTAAAAGGGGACTTCGAGCAGCAGCTTTGAATAACAATACACAAGCGATTCTTCTACATTCAACTGCTAACGAGTTCATCCCGAAGTGTTGTGACGACATACCGATGACCCGGAACTCCAGATTATGATATTCTTACTGTCGGTAGTTTTTTCTTTTATAGTTCTAAATTGTAATAATCTTGTAACATTCTTTCGAGCTTATAGTTGTTGCCCACCGAAAGCGGTCAACGACCGCGGGCCTTGGAGTAGGAGTCACCACAGGCTCGGAACCAAGTAAACAACTGTGTCCCTCTGTGTTTGCTTTGTTTTTCTTACTTAATTCGGCTGTGTGTTTCACTCCGATAGTTTTACGAATCGAACGAAATAGCCACGAGCGCTATTCACCCCCCCCCCCCTCTAGCGCTTTCGATCCAACAGACACTACGGTCTGATTGTGGTGGCGAGTACCTCTTGAGATAGTTTAGGGATTACTTATCAGAGGTCGGGATTCAATCCCAACTGTCTGCACCTGGTACACCCCAACAGAATGGTGTGGCAGAACGAAGGAATATGACTCTTATGGAAATGGTTAGATCAATGATGAGTTATTCAGAATTACCAAGTTCATTTTGGGGATATGCCCTGGAAATGACAGTGCACATTCTGAACTTGGTACCTTCTAAGTCAGTACCCTCTACTCCCACAGAATTGTAGAATGGGCGTAAACCTAGTCTGAAACATATTCAAATTTGGGGTAGTCCAACACATGTGCTGAAGGGAGACACTGATAAGTTGAAATCATGTACAGAAGTTCGCTTGTTTGTGGGTTATCCTAAAGGAACGAAAGGTGATTTATTTTATAGTCCTAAAGATTAGAAGGTCATTGTTAGCGCCAATGCCCGATTTTTAGAAGAAGACTATGTAATGAACCACAAGCCCATGAATAAAATTGTTCTTGAGGAAATTAGAGAAGATACGTCTAATTTAGTACCAACTGTACAAGATGAGATACCATAAGAAACTGCAACACGTGTCACAAATGATGCACAATTACAAGTAGTGCCTCGTCGTAGTGGGAGGATTATTAGGCAACCTGATAGATTCATATTTTTGGGAGATTTTTCGGACTTGATCCCTGGTGAACATGAACCTGATCCCCGGTCATATGATGAGACAATCTAAGATAAAGATGCAGCATCTTGGCAAAGTACAATGAACTCTGAAATAGAATCTATGTATTCTAATCAGGTCTGGGAGCTTGTAAAGCCACCAAATGGTATAAAAGCCATTGGATGTAAATGAGTCTACAAAAAAAAAAGAGGGACAGACGGGAAGGTAGAAACCTTCAAAGTAAGGCTTGTTGTAAAAGGGTATATTCAAAATAAGGGAATCGATTATGAGGAAACTTTTTCACCGGTAGCCATGCTTAAGTCTATCTGGATTCTTTTATCTATTGCTGCTCATATGGATTATGAGATTTGGAAAATGGATGTCAAGACAATTTTCCTTAACGGAAGTTTTGAAGAAAACATCCATATGAAGCAACCAGAGGGGTTCATTGCAAAGGGCAAAGAGCATCTTGTTTGTAAGCTCAAACGGTCCATTTATGGACTGAAGAAAGCTTCAAGATCTTGGAACATCCGATTTAATGAAGTAATCTAGTCTTATGGATTCATTCAGTGTCTGGATGAGTCTTGTGTATATAAAAAGAGTGACGGAAACGTGGTGGTATTTCTTGTACTATACGTAGATGATATTTTGCTCATTGGTAATAATGTCAAAGTATTGTCAGACGTAAGTGTATGGTTGTCCAAGCAGTTTGATATGAAGGACTTGGGAGAATGTGAGCATATTCTTGGGATCAAAGTAATAAGGGATCGCAAGAAAAGAATGTTGTCCTTATCCCAAGCTTTATACATCGATACTATCCTAGCTTGTTTTATCATGCAAAACTCCAAGAAAGGTTTCTTACCTTTAGGCTTGGAGTACTTTTATCTAAAGAAATGTGTCCTAAAACATCAAAGGTGTCACGCCCCGGAGGAGTCTCTGTCCGAAGAAATTTCGGCAGCATCTCCCCTGTACGGCGGACAATCTGAAACTTTTCTACAAGTACTATATACCTCAGCCACATGCGGCTGGAATAATAACAATAAAAGAAAACAAACACCACGCAGATAATATCAAATTCAGCCTCTGGCTGACACAACCACGTAGTTAAAAATAAAGCAGCCCACTTGCACTCACCTAAACCAAAACACAAAACCGCTGGTAAATTTGGCGCTACACACCAATAACAAATCAAAATACCACATAACAACATCAACACTCCAAAAAAAACAAAACCGAGCTAAACAACTCATACATAAAACAAACAAAACATCGTGAAACCGATAAGTCTTCGATGTGACGTGGGGACCAAGAAGAGATGCTCAAGCGACACCATAAATAACACGGTACACGAAAAGATAGTGTCGGGTGAGTTCAACAACTCGGTGAATACAATGGACGTGAGTAGTAAGATATATCTAATAAAGAATAAACATGGAATTACTTCCTAATCATATATAGGAATATCTGGCGAAGGTGTAACCGGGAAGTGTACTCACGGGAACTCTATCGCATAAAACGTCGCAAACCGAAGTGTCAATAATCACGATGCGGTCAAAGGTATGATCCAACCAAAATCGTGACAAACGCAGAAACACAATCACAATAATATAAATACATCGATGTATGATCTTAATGATGCGTCTGTCACGGCCGACGACCATCCTCTCACACAATGGCGAGACCAAGGGTGGGTGAATATGACAACAGTGCACTCTGTCGTCATTGCCTCACGATGGTGGTGGTGGACGGGATCCGGAGTACTCTCCTGTGACCCCAAATCATAAATGGGGAGCTCAATGCCTCAACTCACAGTGCAATGACGGGAGGTATCTCTGGCCACCGTGAGTCACTGACCAGCGAGCGAGTCCACCCTGCACGGCTACTCTGCTACACTAAATGCGTGACCGAGCAAACAGGCGGAACTGCGCACTACCATGCCGAGTCCTCGGACAACGAGTCAAACAGTGAACCGCCACACACCTCGATATACCACTAAACCATGAGTGGGGGTGTGTGCGAAGTATAATCGGCGATGGGCTCAACCAGTGGAGCCGATAATCGCCTGCAATCTGATCGTGATGCATGTCACTATCGTAACAAAACTCGATCAACATAACCATATCCATATATACAAATGGGTCTGTGTAAGCGATGGTCACATACAAAATCTAGAATACAGGTCGGATAGAATATCAAAACCTATGTCCCGAACATAATAAGTATGGAACATCCCGATCAAGTAAAAAATCCATATATACATAATATGGGTACCACGATGTCGATGAGGTCAATCCGGATCTAGGGCATCTGGGTCCTCTGGTATAGCAACCTAGATCCTAAACATATCTCCCTCCATAACATATGTACCAACAATATGCACATATCAAGAATCAAGGTCTAGGTACACGTATCATATATGATATACAAATAGAGGTACACAAGCCAGTAATGGCATAAAACCTAAGTATCAGATAATCTCGATACATATGACTGAAACCAAAAGTCCAGAACCTAGTCCTAACCTCAGTAAAACATGGTATGTCACTTATTCTAGAAACTAAGATACTCATGGTAATACAGTACTCATGGCAATAAATCACATGATATAAGCACGGATACGTCACAAGCGATAAACCTAACATGCTATGGATATCAAACAGTGACATACCAAAGACAAACATGTTCATTGCTTGTAGTTATAAAATACTATGCATATCCAAATGACAATATCATAAAAGATAAGTCAAGAGGTACCCGCCTTCATACGCATGTCGTATCAACCGTCCTCAACAAGTCCAAGAGATCGCATCCAACTCAAATCCTTCACATCAATTTAATCCAAGAACACATAAACTAAGTCTATAATCCATTAGATTAGACTACACATTTATCAATGCTAACCACTCACCAGAATTGATGGCTCCACCAATGACGTATAGCTGGTATAACTCTCTGCCAGCGTAGATGAAATCACTGTCCCTCCCAAATCTGAGGACTCTACAGTTGCCTCGCGACCGAAACATCCTCCTGTCGATAACAGTGGTCAACACTAAGAGAAATTACTGCCCAACCAAACCATAAACTCTAAATTAGCAATCCCACACCCAATCATCACAATACTGAGATGAGATGCACAAATCACAACTGAAATCCAGCAGTAAAATAATCTCCCTTACCACTTTAACCACTGCTAGGGCACGGTACAACAAAACGGGACCACAGGAACGACTTGAATGCTCTGCTTCTGTCCACGACCCGAAGAAGAAGATCAGTGGTTGGAGAGAACTCCAATTCCAGTGACTGTCCTAGAGGAGAGCAGCAACCACGACCGGTAGTGAAGAATCAGAAGGGGAAAATGGGCTTGGTGGTGGCTGTCGGCATCGGAGTGGGGCGTCGGCTGAGGCTAGGGCAGAGGAGCGGCGGCGGCTGTGAACCCAACTAGGGCACGGTCCTCTCCTCCTTTGGCCGTCACCTAGGGCAGAGGTGCGGCGGTGCTCGGGTGGCTCACGGCTAGGGCACAGGGCAGAAGAGGGGAGTACAGCCGTGAAGACAGCTAGAACTCGCGGTGGCCGGCGGCAAAGACCTAGGGCACAGCGGCGGCTTGAGTACCGGCGAGGAAAAGTGGCGCGATCGGGAGAAGAGAGGAAGATGACCGGCGCTGCTCCTTGCGTCACCGGCGGCAGTGGCGATCGGCACGCAGATCAGAGGGGAAGGAAGGTAGAGGCTTCCGGTGGTCGGCGCTAGGGCTCGCTGGAGAGGCGCTAGGGCTCGCTGGAGAGGCGCCGGGCAAGGCGGCTCGAGTGCGCGAGGGAGAGGCACTCACAGATTCGGGGAAAAAAATAAAACGGAGGAATAAAGAAAATAAAAAAGAAATAAAAGAAAAGGAAATGTAAATATAAACATTTCCTCGCTTAAAGGGGTAGCCTGAATAGGCTTTCCCAGACCCCGTTTTTATCCCCGTTAACTCGTCCGTACGAGCTCCGAAAAATTCCCGGAAAATTTCCAAAAATTCCGAAAAATTCCCTTATTAATATTCGCCTATTTTCGGTATTTTATATTCTCCCCCACTAATAAAAATTTGGTCCCCAAATTTCGTTATCTACCTTCAGCAAATACTAACAACAAGTAACGAGTATAAATGCTGAACGGTAAATAAAATCACATACCCAAATGAAAAATGGGGTATCGAGCTCGGATAGTATCCTCGAGCTCCCAAGTAACCTCCTCGTCCAAATGATACTGTCATCCGACTTTAACCAATCGGATAGTCTTGTTCCGCAACTGACTCTCTTCCCGGTCTAGAATCCGTACCGGAACCTCCTCGTAGGTGACGTCAGGCTGAATAGGAACTGAGATATCTGTCAACAAATCTGTCGAGTCGGATATATACCTCCTCAGCATAGACACATGGAATACGTCGTGAACACCTGACAGGAACGATGGTAGTGTCAGACGATAAGCTACCGCTCCAATCCTCTCCAAGATATGGAAAGGTCCAATGTATCGCGGAGCTAGCTTACCTCGGGGCCAAATCTCTTTACTCCTTTCGTGGGTGAATCTCGCAGAAATACATGATCGCCAATAGAGAACGCTAGGGGTCTGCGTCTCCGATCAACATAACACTTCTGGCGATCCTGCGCCTCTAATATTCTCCGTCTGATAATACGGACCAACTCTTCGTTCTGCTGAGCTCTATGAGGTCCCAACAACTGGGCCTCCCCAACCTCATCCCAAAGGGTGGGTGTACGATAAAACCTACCATACAACGCTTCAAGCGGTGTCATCCGGATAGCCGAAAGAAAACTGTCGTTGTAGGCGAACTCTACCAATGGCAGATGGTCCTCCCAACTGCCTCCGAAATCCAATACACACGATCTCAGCAAATTCTCTAGAGTCTGAATGGTCCGTTCTGACTGTCCATCTATCTGCGGATGTGAAGCTGTACTGAAACAGAGCTCAGTGCCCAAGGCCTGCTGCAAACTCTGCTAGAAACGAGACGTGAACCGGGGATCTCTATCCGAAATAATAGTCAAAAGGACACCATGTAATCTGATGATCTCCCGGCAATACAGATCTGCCAATCGATCCAGGGAAATCAGTCTTCCGGATCGCTAAGAAGTGTGCGGATTTGGTTAATCGATCAACGAGTACCCAAATCGCGTCATGGCCTCGTCGTGTCCTAGGCAAACCCACCACAAAGTCCATGGTAATATGTTCTCATTTCCACTCGGGAATAGGAATCCGCTGAAATAAACCGACAGGTCTCTGGTGCTCGGCCTTCACCTGCTGACAGACAAGACATTTAGCTACAAAATCCGCGATGTCTCCCTTCATGTCGTTCCACCAATAGAAACACCTCAAATCTTGGTACATACGGTTACCGCCTGGGTGGACAGCAAATCATAAGCGATGAGCCTCCGGAAGTAACTTCTATAAGACCGGATGAGACTGAAATACACAAAATCTGTCTCGAAAGTGTATAACACCCTCCTCGTCTCGTGTGAACTCGGTCTGCTGCCCGGAAGCTATCTAGCTACAAGTAAACTGCAAATACTGATCAGCAGCCAAGGGCTCTCGGATCCTCGTCCTGATCAACGACTGAGCAACCATGGTAACCAGAGTACCCTGCTCTGTCTGTCCTTACCCCTCAAGGCCCAAATCGGAGAAACCTTGAATCAAGTCTGTGACCACAACTCGGTGGCAAGCTAAAGCCCCTTTAGACTTCCGTCTAAGTACAACGACAACCACATTAGCTTTTCCCCAAATGATAGCTAATGGTACAATCAGAATCCTTCAGGAACTCCATCCATCTTCCCTGTCGGAGATTAGATTCCTTTCTAAGTGAACAAATATTTGAGACTCTTATGGTCCGTGAGAATCTCAAATGTAACACCGTATAGATAAGGCTGCCAAATCTTCAAGGCACAAAATAATGACGGCCAGCCACAAGTCATATACTGGGTAGTTCTACTCATGCTCCTACAACTGTCGAGAAGCATAGGAGACTACTCTATCGTGCTGCATCAGAACAGTGCTCAAACCCTGAATAGTTGTGTCGATGTAGAGGACATATCCGTCCTCTCCAGAAGGTAAAACCAAAATCGGAGCCGACACTAGTCTCCGCTTCAGCTCCTAGAAGCTGGTCTTGCAATCCTCAGTCCAAGTGAACTTCACGTCTTTCCTGGTCAGGTGTGTCAGTGGCATAGCTATGTGGAAGAAACCCTCGACGAAGGTCTGTAATATCCTGCGAGTCACAAAAAACTGCAGATCTCCTACACTAATTTCGGCTGCTCCCAACAGTAACAACCTCTATCTCCTGTGGAACCACGGTACACTTCTACTGGTGACCGTGTGTCCCAAACATCATCACAAAAGACAATCCAAATCAGCACTACTGATAATCACATATAGATGTTCTCGTCGAATCATCTCTAAATCTATGCAAAGGTAGTGTACGTGACTCACCTTGGATCCGAAATAGATCACATCATCGTCAACAAAGACAATGGAATTCGATCCAAACATCCTCGAAATACCAGAATCATCAAGTCTCTGAAAACATCTAAGGCACTGTAAGCCTATATGGCAAAACCAAGACACATAATGTCCGTATCACAGACATTCCTAACCATAAGATCCTCAACAATAAATAGATCTGATCACCAACGATATAAATCACCAAAGAATATATCCTCCAGTGTGAGAGCAACGCTTCATCACACGAAACACCATATATGTAGGAGCAACGTTCTACTACAAGAAATCCTCCATATGTGGGAGCAACGCTCCACTCCAAATAATCGAAAATATATATCTACAATAAACATGGGAGCAATGCTCAGCTACAAGCAATCCGCAATATATATGGAACGCTCCACCACCAAAACAATCCCTAAATATGTGGTAATCCAGAATATGTGGAAGCTACGCTCTACCACAAATGATCCATAACATGTGGGAGCTACGCTCTACCACAACAATACATAAGTGCCCAAAGTACCTAACTATCTAGCTAGAGACTGCACAAGATCTCTCTACCACAGATCACTGTGGGTAGCCTAGGGTATAACCACCCAGTAAGCAAATCAAATCCATAGTCAACTCTATCATCCTCCTAGTGGGTCGGTCACCCACTAATGGGAGAATTAGTTGACAGGGTAAAACAACCAATATCATAACGTAGACATTTAATATTCTACATTTAACATAGATAGAATCATCATGATGCTAGCAACCATACATCTGACACACGTGCACACACAACATATGTATGATCGACATAATCCTCCAATTGGTACACACCAAAAATACTCACATCATAGGTATAAATTACCGTGATACCTCCAACAATGTATACCGAACCCGTGTGCATATATCATCGTAGGTAAAATCAACAATACCCCTCAAACAACACTCACATGACAAATATACACATATGTCAAGAGTATAATCAACATATACTTCCAATAAGGCATACTAAAACCCAGGTGCATTCACAAATCACACATAATCAACAAGATACCTCGGATACCACACCAAACACATATGCACATATCACAACATCGATGTAGTCGACAAGATACTTCCAACATGACATTCACACCCATGTGCACATACCACTACACAGATTTAAATCAATAAGATACCTCCAATATGTCAATCAGACACGTACAGCTAACTAAATAGCTATAATCCACAAGGAACTTACAATAACCACATCGAGATGGGAATACCCACACTATCTGCAAATGAACTATCTATCATAGAATTCCTTCAACTCATAACAATCATATCTACACACCACATAAATATGCATAATCAACATATTTTAAATCCAATCTACCACACAAACCCTACGCCACCTTCTAAGTTATCCTACAAGATACATACAGTCTAAATTTAAGGTACCCACGGAATAGGATAAATCAATCCTCTAAAGACTGACCAAAATCAACAATGATATACGATCAACTCAGTCTTTTCCACGTCAGTACAAAACATGTACTCAAATATGCTCTAGATACCAAACTAAGCACAAACAACCCAAAGATCAGCATCCCAATAAAATAGGGTATGATGGTCATCTACTGATCGGTCCAACAAAACTAAATCGACCCTCTACCACCTGATCAAGATTACATTAATCCCCTTCAAGCAACTATGGTAAATCAAACTTTTACTGACCGATCTCACAAGAGTAGATCAATTATCTACTAATGAAATTAACTAAGATAACATGGTATACTACTGGCTAGGTCAACATAAAGATATCAATACTATCCACTACCCAGCTATTAAAAGCAGAGGCTGGTATGTGCCTCAATCTGCTAACCAACTAGTAATAACATAAGCTAAAAACTACTGGTGTATGATATGATAAATCACCAGAAACTGTAACCCTTAATCTCTATCAAGGTCGATCATCATCAGGGTTTTACCTAATATATAAAATATCTACTATCTCAAACTAGACAGGTACTAGTAAAGAGTGCTAATACATGTCATAAAGTATAATAGTCAACGGTGCATATACTAACAAAAATGTAGGATAACAGTATACCAACGTACCTCCTATAGCTTGGAGATGTCCTGCTGCTGCCAGGTCCCAAAACCCGAAAAGTCACATCGAGAAGACCAAAACACGAGATCCAAAACACGGGCTATAAAACACGTACCGTACTCTGATACCAAATAAATTGGTATCAGATAAATCTCGAAAATCTAAAACACATAGCAAGTATCGTATACCTGCTCTGATACCACTAAATTATCACGCCCCGGAGGAGTCTCTGTCCGAAGAAATTTCGGCAGCATCTCCCCTGTACGGCGGACAATCTGAAACTTTTCTACAAGCACTATATACCTCAGCCACATGCGGCTGGAATAATAACAATAAAAGAAAACAAACACCACGCAGATAATATCAAATTCAGCCTCTGGCTGACACAACCACGCAGTTAAAAATAAAGCAGCCCACTCGGCTGTACCTAAACCAAAACACAAAACTGCTAGCCGGCTAGGCTTACACAACCAATAACAAATACAAAATACCACATAACAACATCAACACTCCAAAAATAAAACCAGAGTACCGAGCTAAACAAACTCATACATAAAACAAACAAAACATACGTGAAACCGATAAGTCTTCTGATGTGACGTGGGGACCAGCAGACAGGATGCTCCAAGCGACACCATAAATAACCTGGTACCTGAAAAAGATAGTGTCAACGGGGGTGAGTTCAACAACTCAGCGAATACCAATGGACATGAGTAGTAAGATATATCTAACAGCAACAAACATGGAATACAGCTTCTTAATCATATATAGGGAATATGCAAAACTGAAAGGTAACTGAGGAAGTCAGACTCACCAGAACTCCTATCCAGACAAAGGGCGTCAAACCGAAAGTGTCAATAATCCGTATGCAGGTCAAAGGTATGCATCCAACCAAAATCCAGCAAATGCGGCAAACACAATCACAATAATATAAATACATCAATGCATATGATGCTAATGATGCGTCCGGTCACCCCCGCTAGTCAGTCCTCTCACACAAATGGCGAGACCGAGTGGGTAGGGCTATGACAACCGTGCACTCTGCCGTCACCGCTCACGATGGTGACCAGGTGGACGGATCTTGTCGGAGTACTCACGTCCCGTGACCCCAAATCATAAATGGGGAGCTCAATGCTCTCAACTCCCGGTACACAATGACGGGAGGTATCTCTGCTACCACTGAGTCACCTGACCAACGGAGCCAAACAGAGTCCACCGTCTGCCGGCTACTACGCTGCTACACTAAATGCCAGCGGAGCCAAACAGAGCGGAACAGTCTGCCGGCTACCACGCTGAGTCCTCAGACCAACGGAGCCAAACAGTAGAACCGCCACACACCTGCCTGATATACCACTAAACCATGAGTGGGGGTGTGTGCAGTACATGTAACTGGCGATGGGCTCAACCATAGTGGAGCCGACAATCGCACAGCATGCAATCATGATGCATGTCACTATGCATAACAAAAACTGATCAACATAACAATATCCATATATACAAAATGGGTACTGTAAAAGCGATGGTCACATACCAAAATCTAGAATACACAGGTCAGATAGAATATCAAAAACCTATGTCCTGAACATAATAAGTATGGAACATCCTGATCAGCATAAAAAAATCCATATATACATAATATGGGTACCACAGTATCAGTAGGTCAATCCACGGATCTAGGGCATACAGGTCCTCTATGGTATAGCAACCTAGATCCTAAACATATCTCCTTCCATAACATATGTACCAACAATATGCACATATCAAGAATCAAGGTCTAGGTACACGTATCATATATGATATACAAATAGAGGTACACAAGCCAGTAATGGCATAAAACCTAAATATCAGATAATCTCGATACATATGACTGAAACCAAAAGTCCAGAACCTAGTCCTAACCTCAATAAAACATGGTATGTCACTTATTCTAGAAACTAAGATACTCATGGTAATACAGTACTCATGGCAATAAATCACATGATATAAGCACGGATACGTCACAAGCGATAAACCTAACATGCTATGGATATCAAACAGTGACATACCAAAGACAAACATGTTCATTGCTTGTAGTTATAAAATACTATGCATATCCAAATGACAATATCATAAAAGATAAGTCAAGAGGTACCCGCCTTCATACGCATGTCGTATCAACCGTCCTCAACAAGTCCAAGAGATCGCATCCAACTCAAATCCTTCACATCAATTTAATCCAAGAACACATAAACTAAGTCTATAATCCATTAGATTAGACTACACATTTATCAATGCTAACCACTCACCAGAATTGATGGCTCCACCAATGACGTATAGCTGGTATAACTCTCTGCCAGCGTAGATGAAATCACTGTCCCTCCCAAATCTGAGGACTCTACAGTTGCCTCGCGACCGAAACATCCTCCTGTCGATAACAGTGGTCAACACTAAGAGAAATTACTGCCCAACCAAACCATAAACTCTAAATTAGCAATCCCACACCCAATCATCACAATACTGAGATGAGATGCACAAATCACAACTGAAATCCAGCAGTAAAATAATCTCCCTTACCACTTTAACCACTGCTAGGGCACGGTACAACAAAACGGGACCACAGGAACGACTTGAATGCTCTGCTTCTGTCCACGACCCGAAGAAGAAGATCAGTGGTCGGAGAGAACTCCAATTCCAGTGACTGTCCTAGAGGAGAGAAGAGGTGAGGAGCTGGGTCGGCGGCGGTGCTAGGGCACAGCGACGGCGGCCGACGCTGGAAAACCGGTGCCGGCAGTGGCGTCGGTGCTGGCTAGGGCTGAGCGCAGAAGAGGGGAATACAGCCGTGAAGACGGCTAGAACTCGCGGTGGCCGGCGGCAATGACCTAGGGCACAGTGGCGGCTTGAGTACCGGCGAGGAAAAGTGGCGCGATCGGGAGAAGAGAGGAAGATGACCTGCGCTGCTCCGTGCGTCATCGGCGACAGTGGCGATCAGCGCGCAGATCAGAGGGGAAGGAAGGTAGAGGCTTTCGGTGGTCGGCGCTAGGGCTCGCTGGAGAGGCGCCGGGCAAGGCGGCTCGAGTGCGCGAGGGAGAGGCACTCACAGATTCGGGGAAAAAAATAAAACGGAGGAATAAAGAAAATAAAAAAGAAATAAAAGAAAAGGAAATGTAAATATAAACATTTCCTCGCTTAAAGGGGTAGCCTGAATAGGCTTTCCCAGACCCCGTTTTTATCCCCGTTAACTCGTCCGTACGAGCTCCGAAAAATTCCCGGAAAATTTCCAAAAATTCCGAAAAATTCCCTTATTAATATTCGCCTATTTTCGGTATTTTACAAAAGGAGATGAGGACATGAAGGCATTTCCTTATGCTTCGGCTATAGGAAGCCTAATGTATGCAATGTTATGTACAAGACCGGATATCTATTTTACCATGAGCATGTTAGCAGATATCAAAGTAACCCAGGACAAGGACATTGGATTGTCGTAAAGCATATATTGAAGTACCTGAGAAGGACTAGAGATTATATGTTGGTCTACCAAGCAGATGATTTGCTCCCTGTGGGCTACACGGATTCTGACTTCCAATCAGATAGGGACAATAGTAAGTCGACCTCGGGGTATGTGTTTACGTTGGGAGGTAGAGCCATAACATGGAGGAGTGTTAAGCAGAAATATATTTCAGACTCCACCATGGAAGCTAAGCATGTGGCAGCCTCTGAAACAGTCAAAGAAGAAGTATGACTCAGAAACTTCTTGATGGACTTGGATGTGATTCCTGGTTTGCCCAAAATTATCACAGTTTATTGTGATAATAGTGATGCAGTAGCAAACTCGAAGGAACCATAAGCCCATAAGGCAAGTAAACACATAGAGTGCAAGTACCACCTGATACGAGATATCATGAAACGAGGAGAAGTTGTTGTCGCCAAGATTACATCAGAAGATAACCTGGAAAATCCTTTCACTAAGGTCCTTCAGGTGAGAGCTTTTGATGGGCATATTGAGGGGATGGGAATCAGTTGTATGGTAGCATATATGGCAGCATAGTCTTTTAGTATAAGTGGGAGATTGTTAGGATGTATCCTAAAAGTCTAGCTTTTTGTATAAACATTTATTTTGAAATAAGAATCACATTGGCCAAATGTCAGCATTTATGTTAAATGTAGTTGTTCATTTAATTTATATTATAGATAACATGGTGTGTGGTGTCATACAGAAGATCATGTTATCAATTCCTTATAAATTATAAATAGTAGCTTACAACCAAGATGGATTAGGACAAACCATTGGAATGGTTGTAGTGTAATTTGATATTAGTTTATCTTGACTATAAAATTACACTAGTACACTATGTGTGTATTGAGCAGGACCATTTGAGGTTGTTCTTTTTATATTGATTGCATAAAAGAACAGGACCTCTATTATTATGGAAATGCGTACTCTTAATCCCGATATAATGACAAACACATATATTTAGTATTTATTTCTTTAATTTATCAATGGGTGAGATTTAGTTCATTAAATCAATAGGCCAGATAAGTTGGGAAATAATATTATTTATATGGTGTGTTGTTGATTATAGAAGGAAACTGTGTCCTAGTAATTTAGGTTGATGATGTCCCCTTGAGGAGCTCATAAGGATTGTCATGTAAACCCTACAGGTGGACCTAGTCCGACATGACAATAAAGTTGAGTGGTACTACTCTTGGAGCTAGATATTAATTAAGTGAGTTGTCAGTAACTCATTTAATTAGTGGACATTCTATATCTTAAACACAGGGAGATTAATGCACTCATAATAAGAAGGAACTCATAATATAATTTGAGATTGGTGCGGTAGTTCAATAATAACTCTTTAGTGGTATGAGTTATTATTGATCAACTTGAGTTGGGTGTTCGGGGCGAACACAGGAAGCTCAAGCTCATCAAGAGACCAAAACCAATTTCACCTCTCGGTCCCTGTTATAGCCTCTATAAAGCCTTTTATCCACCAAGTCCACTTCTTACCCAAGTAATGGGCCGGACACATCCTTGCTTGGAGCAAGGGGGCCGACCAAGCATTTGCTTGGAGCCCAAGAGGTGGTCGGCCAAGCCATGCTTGATGTCCAAGCATGGGGCCGACCACACCATTAGAACTAAAGGAAGATTTTATTTTTTTTTAAAATCTTTCCTTTTGTAGTCATTCATAAAGGGATTTAAAAGAGAAATTTTAATTTTAAAATTTTCTTTTATAGCCATCCTCATGGTTTTAAAAGAGAGTTTTAAAATTTTAAAATCTTTCCTTTTATAGCTATCTACAAAAGATTAAAGAGAGATTCTAATTTTGTTAAAATCTTTCCTTATTTGTAGTTATCTATAATATTTAAAAGAGAAATTTTAATTTTTGATAAAACTTTCCTTTTTTGTAACCATGATTTAAAAAGAGAAGTTTTAATTAATCTTTCCTTTTTTGTAGTTGTCTACATGTTTTAAAAGAGAGAGATTAATTTTAAAACTTTCCTTTATTGTCATATACAATAGGAAATTTAGAAAAGAGAGATTTTAATTGTTGTTAAAATTTCCTTTTTTAAGGGGAGGCCACAAATAAGGAAGTTTTAATTATGTTTAAAACTTTCCTCTTTTACCATGACCAAGGATTATAAAAGAGAAGGAGAGGGTGCCTCATGAGATACACAACCTAAGCCTTGCCCCCTCTCATCTCTTCCTTGTGGCCGGCCCTCTCCCTTCTTCTTCTTTCTTTGTTTTCTTTCCCATAAGGGTCGGTGGAACCTTTCTTCTTGTCTCCTCTTTTGCTTCCTTAGGGTCGGCGGCATCAAGGATTGGAAAATCCTTGTGGCCGGTTGCTTGGAGAGGAAGAAGAAGAAGAGGAGAATCACTTGGTGGTCGGTTGCTTGGAGGAAAAGAAGAAGGAAATTTCCTATTTTGGCATCCCTTGGTGGATCGAGAATCTTGGAGGAAAAGAAGTGGTTTGGGTGGAATTCATCTTGGTATATCGTCACCCACACGACGTCTAAGAGGAAGAGAGGAATACAACAGAAGATCAAGAGGTCTTTTGTCTACAAAGAAAGGTACAACTAGTCTATTATCCCACTGCGTACTAGTTTGTTTTCTTTGTGTGGATCCTGAAATACCAACACAAGAGGCTATCATTTTTTAGGTTTTTGATTTCGTGTTTCGATCTTGTGCTTCTATTGAGGTCTATTTAGTTAAACCTAGGGTTACTGTAAGAAGTTAAATATCCAATTTCTTTGAAAGACTTTGTCTAGGAAGTGGTGGATGATCTCATAACCAAGAAGGCCTAGTGCCTCGCCATGTTTAACTTGGAAGCTAATATTTGAAATAGATATTTAATTAACTTCTGTAATATGGTTTAACTTTTGAAGAACACATAGGTTAAACTTGGAGTAAAAATGTTAAGTATCGTTTCCAATCCAAGTTTAACTTCTGAAGAACAACTTTGATTAATAATGTTAAGCATTGTTTGCAATCCAAGTCTAACTTCAGTAGAGCATATGGGTAGCTAGGTTAAGTTCTGTGCTTGTACAAATTTTTGTACAGGGGAAACAGAACGATGTTCCGAGTAGCAACCAACAATTATTTATATGAGCCTCATCCAAAAAAATCAATGGCCTACAACCAGTAAGAAAACCAACTGCACATGCATGGAAATAAATAAATAACCATTTGAATTTAGATGTTATGGGATCAATCTCACACTCAGCAACACTACCAGTATTTGTTTATCGAATAGCATGACAATACCATCTTAGCCTATCGTAATATCCCTTCTCCCTGCCATGAATATCATGCATTTGTTGGTGCGGTTATCACTAAAGGTCTAACTCAAGTTTTGATGAATCATAAAATAGGTTAAGTTAGTTTCGTTGTCATCTAACACTCTGATCGAGTATGCAAGAGAAGCCCAGACAAGTCGACGGGCTGACCGGATGTCTGGCAGGAAGCCCAGCTAGGTTGACGGGCCGACCGGATAGCTGACACGAAGTCCAAACGGGTCAACGGGCTGACCAGATGTTTAGCACGAAGTCCAGCTAGGTCGACGGGATGACTGGATAGCAGGCACGAAGTCTAGCTAGGTCGACGGGATGATCGAATAGCTGGCACGAAGTCCAAACGGGTCGACGGGCTGACCGAACGTCTGACAGGTAAGTGAGGGTAAGTCATTGGAGGGGAGTAACTGTGAGGACGCGTTCCTGGGAAGAGAACTTAGGCGCCGATCCAACTTAGAACTATTTCGAAACTCTAAGTTGAAATCTTGACTATATTCCGGTCTCGGTGAGACGGAATCTAATTACTATTCTACTTATCTATAAATTATGCTAACATTCTGTTTTGCAGGATATAATTTATACTTGCCTTGGACTAACGTTTTCTTGCAGGAAGGAGATTGTTGGAAAACAAGGGTCCGGGCGTCCGGAAGGGATTCGTTCTGGATGCCCGGAGGCAAGTTTTATCCCTATCGTCGCCTCGCCACATGGAGCTCGTTGACTGGCTTGATTACGTCACATTCAGGGTGCCCTGAAGGGATCCGAGCGCCCCGAACCTCCTATATAAGGAGGGTGAAGGCTGAAGCAAAGAAAAACTTATGATCTGCTCTTCTGTGCTCCTGTGACGCTACGAAGACTCTCCGATAAGTGCTGTTTCTTTTTCTGTCTCTCTTTTCTCATTGTCGGTTTTGTCTTCTCTGAATAATTCCTGTACTTAATTTGTAATAACTGTTCAAATTATTAGTGATTGCCCAATGAAAGAACTCAACAAGTGCGGACCTTGGAGTAGGAGTCACCGAAGGCTCCGAACCAAGTAAATCGATCCTTGTTAGCATTGTTGTTGTTTTCACTTTTCCGCTGCTTACTCGTTTAAAGTTTTAAATCGCTATTCACACCCCTCTAGCAAAACTCATCAATCCAACAGCATTGCTAACTCCTTGCCTTTCCACACTTTGTGGTAGTTTAACTCTACCTCATAATCTCTTTGCAAATCTTTTTGAATTGTACAAGGGTGATAAGAGGGCTCTCTTCTTAATTAGAGGTGTAAATGAACCAAACCGCTCATGAGCTATTTGAAGCTCGATTCGATAAAAGCTCATTTGAGCTCATTTAATGAGGCTCATTAAGATAAACAAATCAAGCTCAAGCTTCACAATATTCGGCTCGATAGCTCGTGAACATATTCGTTAAATTCATGAATCAACTTTTAAATAAAAAAAATAATAGTTTTGATATTGAATTTATAGATTTTACACTCTGCTTATGAAACATATAGACAAATATATTAAATTTATTTATTAGATAAAATTATAAATTTTAATAAGAATATTATAATTTTCTCTAAATATATAATTTAGTTTTTAATGAATAATTAAATTTATAATTTATATTTATTAAGCTCGTTTAGGCTCGATAAAAGCTCGTGAGCCATGAATATATTTGTTAAATAAAGCTTGAGCTCAACTCGATTATAAACGAGGTAAACTCAAACATTCAAGAGTTCGGCTCGGCTTGGCTCGATTACACCCCTACTCTCAATTTATCTTTCAACACATTAGCAATCCAAGTTACATCGGCTTTAGGATGCTCTATACTACGTAGATTATTCTCACTACATGTATTTCACAAGTTGCATTTTCGAATCACAAATATATTATCTACTTTATATTTTTGAAGCATAAATTCTCCATCCACAACTCATTTTACTACAAATAACAATTACCTTCTCACGGTCATTTTTTCTATAAATAAATAAACGTCTTATAGCAACAGTATAACTTTTAACACATCTTCTAAAATCAGCAGCATCCTTGAAACTTTGCCCTTTGCCATAGATACAGTTAATCCAAGCATCTATAGTATTCGACAACGGGGCCTGTTCAATCTCCTCATCACTCCTTGACCGTGTCTATCCCTCCTCAATGCTTACCAGTTTGATATGATTAATAGTGTCAACTTAACTATACCATATGTACTTGTGCTAGATGTAACATGTAATATTATCAAAGCCACAATATGAAGAGGGATATAATATATGTTACCTCCCCAAATTTAGGTTATCGTCGACATATTCATTTCTGCTCTCTACCCTTAAATCGATCATGCTCAGTTTCATACATATATGAAAATGTATCATATTAAGTACATTATCATCATCGTTTAAAGTCACATACATCTTATGTTGCGGAACTATGTATTGCGGAATCATAGATTTGGGAGTAATCTCCATATTTTTTTTACCAAGATTCACATATATATCCATCAAACTACAACCACTGAAAATTGAAATCACAAACAACTAATTCTTACACTTACAACTACCCAAAAATGCAAGGTTGCAAGGCCCACTTCTAGAATCCATTTTAACCTAATCCACAAAAACATAACATTTAATTCAATCATATAAAAATTAAAGATCAAAGCTTTATTCATATATAATTCAAGATCTTTTTTCCAGAGATTTCCTAATGATTTAAGAATTTTTATATTCAAGTATTAAACAATAAAAATTTGCCAACAATTTATCTCTAAATAACACAAACCCAATCAGAAAACTAAACTCCAAATCTTATCTTGTTCACAAACTTAGTTTTATTCAACTTCATAAATTTTGAGCATCATACTGCTTAAATTGGGTACAATACTCTGTTTATTGATAATTACTACAAAATTGTAAGGAACTATAGCGTTAAACATGTAGAAAGTGCAGCGAAAAAATAAGTTCTTTTCCAGAAGATCCATGCGAAGGAAAATCATATACTAAGTATTTATTAAAGGGAGTTATACCTTTGGTGCGTAAACTTAAATTTCTGACAGCTAGGATCTCAGCAAGATCAAACATTCGCGCCTCTTTCGATATCCACACGAACAAGCCTTTCGTCCGTCTCACGAACTCAAGAAGTGGAGAAGAAAAACCACCTAAGGTTATGCTAGCAATCACACTAGGAGGTTTTAGCCAAGAGAGGGAAGAGAGGAAGAAGAAGAGTAAGAATAAACTTCTCATCATGAAAATGAATCCAAAAACCCCTTTTGTACTTATTCATGAAATTACCTTAATGTCAATTGCCTTAATTGACATTAATATTTGTTTTTATCCAATGCATTCAATACATGAGCAATTCAAAATTGACTACTCTTCATCCAATACATGATCAATTCTAAATTGAACACTCCTCTTCCTTTATGAATTCAAATTTATAAAATCAATCAATGAGTCTAACTCATTAATCATCAATCCAAATTGACTTAATAAGTCTAATTCGAATTGAACTTAATCCAATAGTTGGATCCAATTGAGTCTAACTCAATGAGTCCAATTTGAATTACACTTAATCTAATGATTCATCATATGAACTTATTTCCAAATCAACTTATTCTTTGTGTATGATCCAATAAGTTTTTGTAACGTTAGCAATGTCTCTAAAACTATTTTAGATGCATAAACAATGAGTGGCATATAGCAAGGCATCATTGCTATCCAAGTGACGAGAATATCGAGATCTGACCTAACCTTTTCGTGTCTATCATCTTGTATAATTCAATCCTTTTATCCTTGATATCTAGATTGATCAATGAGGTATAGACCATGTCATCCTCTTATCAATCTTTGTGTTTCTTAATCTCTAAGTAGACACACTCAATCAAATAAGCCCAATATCGCATATTGACTCATTTAAGCATGGTCATGCATTCTTGTGTCCTACTAATCAAGGGACTCATAGATATCACTTCTATCATATGGAAGGGATAGATCTCATCTACATCACTCATATCCCTTCGCATAACTTATTGCATACCCAGTGATAGACTTTATGGTTCACCCTCTTACAAGTGACGTTTGTCGATACCAAATTACCCAACTCCTTATGTAGAGAACCGTAGTGACTTCAGGTCTAAGAACTATTTATACCAATAGTCACATGAGAATATTTATGATACTCATATAACGACCCATGAAACATTCTCATGGCGGGTCAATTTAGTACATATTCTCTAATATATAGCCATGTGTCAACCTAATATCTCAATCCATGACTTGTGATATTAAATCATCCATTGACCTACATACTAGTCTCAGCGCATTAATATTGTCCTTGTATATTAATGCTTGACTAGAAATAGTTAAGAGTAGCGTTCTTTATATCCACAACATTCCACTATCAATTTAACCAATTGATATGTTGTAGACTAGAACCTACTACCCTAGGATATTATTATACTTATTCATTCGGTATTGAACTGAAGTCAATATAATAACAAACTTTATCTTTTATTAATAAGTGAAATATGATACAAAAAGTGTCTTTGTCAATCATCTCATAATTGGTACTAGGACTAATACTAACAAAAATGTCCACATATCTCATTCTTTCCTTAATTGAAGAATACGCAATACAAACTCATTCATAAATTTGTAATTCCAAAATTGAAATTGAATTTTATTCAACCTCAACCTCACAAAATCGAAAACATCCATGAACTAAAACACCCATAACCTAAAGCTTCAATTTTTTGCACTAGAATAACAAATTACTCAAAATCTATGGCAGAAAATTATAACTTACCGATGATTCTTATGTTGAAGGTGAAAGTAGGGTTCTGCTGGTTCTTCGATTTCTGCCTTCAACATCGATGGAGATGCTTTAGGATTGAAGTAAGGAGAGGTCAGGTCATCGCCTATGGTTTGGAGGGGAAGTCGTGCATTGTCGATGGCTTGGACTCGCGGAGCCTCAAAGTAAGGGAAGGGAGTGCCTTGGTAGTTGGGAGAGAAATAACCAATATTTGAGGGTTTTAATTTAATACGAGGGCAAGTTGGTAATTTCACATGGGTTAGGGAGTTGAAATAAATAAACTGATTTGGTCAGGTATCGGGAAGAAAGAAAATCTGACATAGGGATTGAAGGTAAATGTTTAGATTTGCATGGAAATTTTAGAGCAATTCTCCCTTATTTCAACACTATTTACATATTTTCTTTCTGTAATTATCACGGTCGACACCACTAATAGTTATAATAAATATATTAAGAAAATTAAAAGAATTAATTAATAATAAAAAAATAAGATAAAATTTATTTAAATATGAATGATAATATAATAAAGATATAGTCCAACAATATAAAGAGTCATATAGTCAATCCTATCGAGTAGAATAAGACTTGTTATTGTACAAAATTACTTGCAATAAAATTTTAGTTTCTCAAGAAATTAAGGATTAATATGTTGGTGCAATCGATCCATGGACAATGTTGCACAAGTTTGAGTTGATTCAATTTGAATTTTAATATTTAATCAATATGCTAGTTAGTCAAAATAAAGAGTTCAAGTAAGTCAAAGTTGATCTGACACTTAGTGATTGGAAGTCCAATAGGGAATTGACACAAGAAGGAAAGTCCATGTGGGTCATGGATGATTGGATACTTGTCATGAGAAGGAAAGTCCAAATGAGTCATGGAGGACTAGACACTTGGTATGAAATAGAAAGTCCAGGTGGGTCATGTAGAATCAGACACTTAGTAATGACAAAAGTCCTGACAAGTTACGATGGACCAGATGTTGAGCAAAGGAAGTCCTTGTAGGTTGAAATCAACCGAATACGAGGCAAGAGAAAGTCTTTGCAGGTCAAATGCAAGTGGTAGAGAAGTTTAGGCAAATTTGGTCTTTAGAATGACCAAATTTAGAGATTAAACGATTGATATAGAAGTATCAGTCGACTGATATTCAAAAGAGCTCCTATTTGAGTTGGAATCTCGGATCGATTCAATTGGTTGGAAAAATCAATCAATTGATAATGATCCAGAAGTAAATTGATTCAATTGGTTGGGAAAATCAGTTGAATCGATTTGTTCCAAAAATAAACAGAAGCAAATCAATTCAATTAATTTGGGAAAGCAATCGATTGATATGGTCAAATAAATAAATAAATAAAAAGTCATTCTGTGGGTTTTAACGATTAAATTTATTAAATCAGTCGACTGATAAGCAGAAATAGTCCAAGCAATAGCCTTTAAAAGGTGATTTCGAAGAGGTTTGAAGCAGTCGGTTCTTGGAGTTTCTTAGATGAAGTACTGGTGTATTTCCGGATCAACAAAGAGGCATTCTCAAGCAATTAAAAGCGATCAAAAGTAAGACACGTGTAAAGTTGCTTATATTCTTGTATTTGTTTTTATATTTTATTTTATTACTATATTGTTGTGTTCTTGTAAGAACAAGGTTATAAGAGATTTCTCCATCTCTGGAATATTTCCGAGAAGGTGAAAGATTCTAGTGGAAGGTGATCACTAGAAGTAAGCCTTGGATTAGTCGTCTTAAAAAATCGATATTAAGTAAATCTTAGAGTTGTGCATGTGACATTAAATTTGAGATAAGGTTTCCGCTACGCATTTAAATGACGAGCATAAGATCAAGATGAAATGATTGGAGCTATTTATCCCCTCTAGTTCCTACAGGTAATAACATAATATTGTTGCTTTACTTGAACATGTTAAAATTAAAGGTTTTGAAGATATATTCCCACTTATGGATGCCACATGGTATGAAAAAATTGTTGACCCAAAAAACACTTATGAGAAAGTTTATTCCTTATAAGGAATTGATATCATAGGGAATATCAAAAGTTACTAGCTTGTGGTTGCAATGAGCCGGAGAAGAAATTAGATTCTAATATATCTCCAAGAGCAATCATTATTATTGTACCTTCGATTGAATGTTGATTCTATATGTGAAATAATTATGTATTATAGACGGTCATATTAGGTTAAATTTAAATAAAATGGTCAATTAAGATTTTAGATATATGGACTTTAATGTATTGAACAATAATATTTATATTTTTATAATGGGATAAAATAGAAAATAATAAAAGGATAAGTCATTCTATTCGCTTTTGAATCACATCTGATGTGGCGAACGTTATTTGCCTCCACATGGACTTATGAAGGCTACGGTCCTGCTTAGCGGTCAATCAAATCAAAAGAACGTTATTTACCTCCACATGGACTTATGAAGGCTACGGTCCTGCTTAGCGGTCAATCAAATCAAAAGAAGGGAGGATGATCACATTCAGACAAAGATCGATCAAAAGTGAAACTGAATTATAAGTCAATAAGATCAGCTTTGGTCAAGACAAACTTAAATTGGATCCAACAAGCCATTAAGTCCTCAATGGGACGGTCGACCATGACTGACCCTTTTAGCTAGACTACGCTAGAATTTTTTAGCCTAATTATGGTGAGGGGCGGATCCAAAATGATACTACCCCTTGTTCCACGTAAAAATCGTCCCTCCATGCTTGAATTGTTGGATCCGCCACTGACTATGATAAACCCCTTCAATACAAACACGTCTAACTCCTTCGACTCCTCCATGCTAGACCTCCTTAACTTGGCCACGACGGACCCTTTTAGCTTGGGCACGTCTAACCTCTTCAACTCGGCCATGTCCGACCCCTTCAGTTCCTCCATGCTAAACCTCTTCAGCTTTGCTACGCCAAACCCCTTTATTAGTTCAGTCACATTTGATCCCTTCGTCTCCTCCATGCTAAACCTTCTAGGTCGCTCATGTCCAACCCCTTCAGCTAGGCCACGTCCGACCCCTTTAACTCAGCCATGTCCAATCCCTTTAGCTCCTCCATGCCAACCTCCTCAACTTAGCTAGATCTGATCCTTTCAGCTTGGTCACGTCCGACCCCTTCAGCTGGCCACCCCCAACCCTTTCTGCTCGGTAACGTTTGCCGCTTCAACTTGGACATGTCCGCCCCCTTCAGCTTGAACATGTTTGATCCCTTCATCTTAGCCTAGACCATGTCTGACCCCTTTGGCTACTCCATGGTAGACCTCCTCGGCTTGGCCACGTTCGACCCCTTCAAATCTTCCATGCTCGACCCCTTCAGCTAGCCACGTCCGACCCCTTCAACTCACCCATGTCGACCCCTTCAACTTGACCATGTCAACCCTTTCAGTTCAATCATGATCGACCCTTCCAGCTCGACCCATTCCAAATACCTTCATGGAACGATTAGGGCCACGTGGATCTACATAGCAGTCCCAAGACTTGCATGTGGGGTTCATACCCCTTTCCTAGGAAGGTAGGAAAGGTAGCTCGCTTTCATGGACATAGATACGTGCACATACAAATCTTAACTCTAATTCTCTATCATTTTCTATCTAACCGGCCTTGTGCTAAGTTGAGCGTCGAAATGATTGTGTCAAGGTATGCTTGAGCCCTCATTCTAACCTCTCCTTCTTCAGGTCTAGCGATTGACTCTCTCCCTAGATCTCTCGGAATCAATCCTCGGTTCTTGACACATCCTTTGATAACTCAATCATCCACAGTCTTTAACTAGAACATCATTAGAGAGCACCAGAGAGAACATTGAGAAGGTCTCTCAAAGGAATCATGATGATTTAGAAGGCAATTCGCGATTGCAAAAAACTTTTAAGCGAGATGTGAGGGTTTTTTACAAAAGGATTGATTTATTTTTCTTCTTACGTGGTTTTAGAGTCTCCATATTCAATCATTAAGAATTATATTTAGATTATCATAGTTTGATTCTCATGTACAATCTATTTTATTTTGAAAATTTTATTAGATAAAAACATAATTAAGAATATATTTCTGGGAAATTATATTACATTATTGAATAACTTCTTAATTATGTATACAATTATTTTATAATAATAAAACGATGGCTTAGTTATAGGGTTTAGGTTTTAGTTATATGAATTTTATATTTAGGATTTTGACATTTAAAAGGTATAACATCTCATAAATCTTACGATCACATTGCATGTTTATTTGATAGTTTTTATTTATCAAATTGACTTTTTAATGTTACTTGTTTTTTCAACTTCTCTCCTTCACACATGAAGTTTTTCTCACGTTTGCTTTGCCAAAATAATACTTGATTTTTTTTTTAAATCATCATCATCCAAAACTTCATAAATGAGGAGATTTTTTCATCTTGAATTGTCATAGTTACTGGTCTTGAACACCGCAACTCCCCATTTATAGTATTCCCACTTTCAAATCGACAGTTAAGATTGTTACAACACATATTTAATTTAATAACTATTAAAGTCTGTTTAGAAGTATTCTCTAAACTATTCTACCACAATCTATTACCATAGATATTTCTTGATATCATTCTAAAATATACTACTCTCAAATGACTATTCTTTTGGAACAAAAGGTAAAACCTGTTGGATATAAGCGATGTTAATAGAGAAAAGGCGGAAGACGAAAAAGACTTCATTGTGAATGAGACTTTAATCTTACATTGAGAGTTTAATGATATGTTAGTTGATTTATATTAATTCATATGCATTTAGGATGTGAATAAATGCATGAGGAGAGACTCTCTCATGCGTAGGTGTGCAGGGGGAGGTGCAAATGCAGGGCCCGGATTGCACTGAACCATGTTGACTCATGTGCAGGCACGACCTGCGCGCGTCGAATGTCAGACCGGTCCGGGTAAAATTTGCCTAAACGGAATAATAAACATTTTGCCACGTAAACCTTTTTGCTTTTTTGTGTAAGGAATGCATTAAAGCAAGATTAATGCAGAATCAAAACGACCGACTGAAACGTTGGCGTTTCACAGCTCGACAAGTAATGATCATTAATCGATCATTAACGTTGTCATTGATATGAGCTCCTATATAAGGAGGCTGCGAGTACAGACAGAACACATAGCAACACAAGAAAAAGCTCTTCACCTTCGTTCTCTCCTCCTCTGTCATGCAACTCCTACTCGGCGGAGTGCCCGTGGTAGTAATCGAGTGCCACTCAGTTTATCGTGACCATCAGTACTTGTTTGGAATCATAATTAACCGTTATATCCTGGGAAACAGACGACCTGAGTAAACCTCGAAGCACAGCGGAAGGTGGGCGAATCAGTTTCAAGAAAATCGCAACCCTCGCAGGTCTCGGTCTATTCGTCCGATCGGATTCTTTACCTGCTGGGCTTGTTCTGTCGCTCGGGCGGCACTGTCAACGAACTGCTTTTCTCAATCTTTTCGGTCGGACGCTTGCCCATTCAACCATTCGCTCACTCGGTCGGCCACTTGCTTGGACGCACGGTCAGCTCGCTCAGCCTCTACGCCCCTAAACCCTAAACCCTAAACCCTCTACGCCCGTTCGTCCGATCGGTCTCCTCATCTCGCCCGATCAATCTTCTTGTACGCTCGGGCGGCCTCTTCATCCGCCCGATCAGCCTATCCACTTGCCCACTCGACCTCTTTACTCGGTCAGCCCCAGCTCACTCAACCTGTTTGTTCACCGACTGATTCTCGCTCGGCCAGCCTATCGCCCGGTCGACTCTCTGTCTAGTCGAACTTGCTCGGCCTTATTGCCCGATCGACCTCTCTACTGTGTGACTCGGACGTGGGGTTGGTCACTCACTCGCCCAATCTAACTGCCCGCTCGACTTGTCTGTCCAGTCGACCAATCTACTGCTTGGTTGCCCGATCCTTCAGTTCGCTTGGACTCTGCTGCTTGGACTTGGCCGGGCTCAGATTTCACTCAGCAATTAGCAGAAATCAACCTCTACTGACAGCCTGAAATTATCAGCTTAGGTCATCTTGACAGATAAGTGAATTTAATTCGAGTATTTAAATTCAACTAATTCCAAATATCTCCGGCAGATTGTTTATCCAACAAAACCCTTACTTTAACATCTCCTCCAAGGAGGCTCGACACTCTCTAAAGGGGATAAATCATGGGGGTATTTATCCTAACACAACGATCATTTGTATGGGAGATTAGATACCAACGAAGCATTTTATATCCACTGAGAATTATATTGTCCAAACTACTCATGCAAATACCAACTGCGCTAACTCGTGGGGCTTTCAAATGGCTATTCTAGATCATAAACTTATTTGTTTAATCCAATCTATTTTAATCCATAACCCAAAATCAAGTTTAATTTCCAACCGCTTTCACATATTTATTTATTAATTCTTGACGAATAAAGATGTAAGATTTGATATGTAATGATTTTTCGTAAAAGAATTATTCTTATTCTAACATCAAGGTGTTTACAAATCTAGGAGTTTACAAAGATATACACAAGATTTAGTATCTGATTAGCATATTAATGTTGACTTTCGTGGCCTGCAACCTTTTGGATTAAAAAAAACATTGATTTTTTTTTTAAACCGGGTATTCAGTTATTGTGAATTGATCATCAATCTATAAGCAAATCCAAAAAACATGATGATTACATCACTGACATGGCGACAAAAAATTGAACGTCGACTTTACTTTTGTTTGTGTCCAAGGTTGTGCCAAAAGCCTCTGCATGCGTGTGTGGCCTGACCTTCCATTAATCCGACCTTTCCAAAACCTTAGATTATCTCTTGATCAGCTCTAAAGTTTCCTTAATTTACTATTTCAGTAAAAGACATCTATCCATTTCTGCTAATTTCACTGCAACATGAAAATAATGAATATGTTTGTTTACAATATAAAATACTTTTGCAGGTGCTAATCCTATCAGTCTCCATGCGCCACTCATTTAAAGTCTTTATATGCCGCGTTCCTTTAAAGCCTCTGTTGGCAACATCAACTCTCCTTTCATCTCTCCGTCGTACACCAAAAAGAAAAGTATACCTATTCTCCATCATATTCTTATATCATATATATGCATGCCTCAAACTTATATCGGCTTAATTGATAACTAATTAATTACTCATGTAATTAATTATCAGCCAAAAACTAAACACTTAAACTATAAAGCAAAGCATAATTTTTTTTTTTGTTTTCTAAGTTGACCGAGTGCAAAGTAGAGCATCGAGTGAGGCGATAGAAAGAAGAATGAGAGAGGAGACACATGACAGCTTCAACTTGGACACTTGGTGGAGAACAAAATACAAACACACACACACACTTCATATATCACTTTAAGCCTTTGCATAAAGCAAACACGGTTCATTAATTGTATCATGAATCGTGTTACTATATATAGTGCTTGATGACCAAACAAGATCTTCACACAGACCTATTTGCATTCAGTCTGTAGCAATTAGCTAGTGTTGATCAGTACTGCAGGCATGAGCAGAGAGAGGAACACGTTGGAGGTAGGGAGGGTGATCGGCGATGTTCTTGAGCCCTTCATTAGGCGAGTCACTTTCCGGGTGAACTACGGAAGGAAAGAGGTCACCAACGGATGCGAATTCAAGCCGTTCGAGGTGGCCAATCAGCCAAGGATTGACATCGGTGGCGATGACCTCAGAACCTTTTACACACTCGTAATTAATAACTCATATGTCTGTTACATATATATTATAACACAGAGTAATTAAGGGTAGACAGACGCATGCATGCAGGTGATGGTAGACCCTGATGCTCCGAGCCCTAGCGATCCACGCCTGAAGGAGTACCTCCACTGGTAAATATTAATCAAACTTCTTTAAAACTATAATTAACATGCTGATCGAGCTATATATAATGGTGATCTAATCATGCAGGCTGGTAACTGACATCCCTGGCACCACAGGAGCAACCTTTGGTGAGTAATATATATCAGATCTTGGTTTCTGATCTCCTCTGACTAACTGTTTTTTCAGGAAGAGAGTTGGTGTGTTACGAGTCTCCACGGCCAACAATGGGGATCCATCGGATGGTGTTCGTATTGTTCCAGCAACTGGGTCGACAGACGGTGTATGCGCCGGGCTGGCGTCAAAACTTCACCACCAAGGACTTCGCCCAGACGTACAACCTCGGCCAGCCGGTGGCCGCTGTTTACTTCAACTGCCAGAGGGAGTCCGGCTGCGGCGGGCGGAGGATGTACCCGTAGTATATATATATATATAGGGCCGCCGGGGACCGTGCCCTCAGGCCCGGAGCATGTAGTTGATAAATCATAGAATACATAAAGCTCGAGAGCGAGTGCATGCAGTTGCACTAATGTTGATTAACACAGGCATAGCTAAGACATATGTACAGACTGTAAACAAGGCAATTTAAGCTAAATTAAGTGAAGTTAAGCTAAATTTTCAAAGCAAATACAGTTTAAAATGTTTGATTCATTTTTGATGCGCTTAAGTTTGATTCATTTAAATATTATTAAATTTTCAATTCAAATTTAATTTGAGCTGATTCATTTAGATGTTATCAGAGTGTTTGATTGATTATTAAATTTCATAATTTAAATTTATTTATTTATTTTATTTTTTAAATTTATTTAATAAGTTTATAAGAATTTTATTAATAAATATAGTATTCACGGATATTATTGATAAATGTTGATTATAAATATTATTCATTAATATTATTTATGAATATTAATGTGTTCTATTTAAATTTATTTATTTAATTTAATGAATTATTTAAATTTATTTATTTAATCGATGTAGTATGTATTCAGTAAATATAAAAAGCTTTAATTAAGCATTAAGTGCTCTATTTGACCTGCAAATTCAGTATATATATTTTTGAGGTTATGCGAAGACAAAAACAATCAATCCTTTATTAATCATTAAGTTCTCTATTTGACCTGTAAATATATTTTCGAGGTTCTGCGTGAAGACAAAAACAGAGAACCCGAAATGATAACTTACTGTGCGTACATGCGAATCAGCGGATATATATATATATATATATGGGACCATTACTGTAACTGTTGAGGGCACGTGGTAAAGATAGTTCTGAAGATATATGCTCGACTTATGGCTGCGACGAAGATATGAAAGTCTATTCCTGCGAAGGAATCATAATCCATACCGCATTCAATCAATGACGATATCTTTTGCTTGTTATTAGTCGGAGAGGAAATTAGATTCCAGGTAAGGGAATCTGTTGCGATTGTGTCGTAATAAATGACAAGAATCGTCCTAGGAGAAATTGAAGAGTAAGAAAAATTAAGAGAGGAGAGAAGATGATAAGAAAGTATCATGATTATTAACTACGTGCTTATTCCACAAAAGTTAATAACTCTCTATTAAATTAAATTTAAAGTTATGATGATGTTATATGTACCGTCCAAATTATACATAATATTTTGAATTAAAAAAATATCAAATAAACCTAAAAATCTCGACGCTTTCAGCACAAGGCACGACAACGTCGAGCAACTCTCGACGCTTTCAGCACAAGGCACGGCCGAGTCGTGTCCTTGGGCACGCTTGTGCTATGGGTCTGCTCACTCCTCTAGATTCAGACATGGCTAGGCCTTGTTCGATGGTATAGTCGTGTCCACAGCAGCTGGCACGATTAGGTCATGCCTCTTGACACGATCGACGATCGTTTCAGTGCCCACAGTGGTCATGCCTCCTGGCACGACTGTGCTCGTGCTCACATCGACTGACATGACTAGTAGTGCCGTCAATTTAGGTTAGACCCATCAGGTTAATCTCTCCTGCTAAACAATTTAAGTAGATTGAGTTAGAATTTTATCAACCTAACTCCACTGCACGCCAACCCGCCTAGGCTCGCAACTCACATCAGTCGGGCCGCATGACTTGAGTTGGCCCATGGGTTGAGAAACACATATCAATAAACTTTTATGTCAATTTACTATCTTTTTTTTGTTATAATTTTGAAATAAAAATAGTACTATTTAGCAAACATGAATATTTATTTGTGTCCATTTATATTTAAAATATCTGTTTCTAGGTACATTTGATTGATGAAATCTTTCCGAAGTAAAATATTGAAGATATGAAAAAAAATTTATTATTTTTTTAAAATTTAATGAGCCCGTGGGTTGACCCGCTTAACCCATAACTCGCTTTGGATTGGGTTGAGTTCGAGATTTTCCAATCCGCGAAGATGACGGATCGACCCGCCTCGCCTCGCCAAATGACTGGTTTGCCATAGACCAACCTGCCCCGCCATGGGTTTGCTCATCTAACAACTCTAATGACTAGGTCGTGTTGGTACCCACAATGGTTGATAGATAGGTCGTACCTTCTGGAAAGGTCATGCTTGTGCCCATAGTCGTTGACACAACTAGATTGTGCCTCTTGCCGCCACCTGCCCTGTGTCGGCCAAATACGAGTCATCTTCAAGAATCTCCACATTGTCAAGTATCAACCCCTTAGGAGAACCATAAGCATCTAAGAAGATCCACCTGGAACATTGACTCTGGGTCGTCTCCCTCTAGATCAAGTGTGAACTTCTCTCATGATATATCTGATTATTCATCAAATAGATAGTACACTAGCTATCGTAATACAACTTGACTCCACCTTATTAAATACCTAGTTTTCTGACCAATCCTTTAAGCCACAATGCTTCCTTGGCTGCCTCAGCTACTACCATATACTATGATTCAATAGTGGACAATACAACTATAGGTTGTACCATGTACTATGATTCAATAGTAAACACATACATTGCTATAAACCTTCTGTCATCTATATCCATTGCATAGTCTACATCTATATATCCTGTAATTGAAAAATTACCCTGTTGTCTGCTGAATTCAATGTTATAATCTATAGTATTCCTCAAGTATCTAAAAATTCACTTGACCATATCCCAATATTGTCGACCAGGAATTTAAAGAAACTTGCTCACCATATTAACAATTTGTGCCAAATCAAGTCTTGTGCAAACTATAGCATACATCAAACAACCAACTATACTGACATAAAAACCTTTGACATGTTTTTGATCTCTTCATCTATCCTTGATCATTGTGTAAGAGGTAATTTAAAATGATGCATTAGAGGTGTACTTATAGACTTCATATTTCCCATGTTGAATTTATCCAATATATTCTCAACATAACTTCGTTGAGAGAACCATCATCTCCAAGAGACTCGGTCACTATGTATGTCCATCCCAAGAATTTCTTGGTAGCACCCAAATCCTTCATGTCAAGTTCCTTACTCATCAGCTTATTCAACTTGATGACCTTAGTCAAACTTTTCACAACAATCAACATCATCAACATAAAGTAGCATGAATATAAGTGAATCATTGTCAAGTCTCTTCACATAAATATAATGTTGAAAATGTGAATGGAATAAAGAGGTGGAGACGAAGAGACTCTATTGTGCATGAGTTTAGTCCCACATTAGAAGCCTCTTGGCTTTATTGTTGGTTTAAATTATGACACATGCATTGATGTTGTAAACATATGCTTGGGGAGAGACTCTCTCACGCATGAGTGTGCAGGGGTGGATGCAAATCCAAGGCCCGGATTGTACTGAATCAAGGTTGACTCGTGTGCAAGTACGACCTATGCATGTCGAATGCCGGACTGGTTGAGGCAAAATTTACCCAAAAGAATGAACCAATATATTGCCATATGAATCTCTTTTTGCTACATGCTCAAGAGTGTAACAGAAGCATTAATGTGAAATTAATGGTGATTCCGTAACGTCTCGATATTAATGGCGGTATTAAGCTCATTAATGGTGATTTCGTAACGTCTCAGTATTAATGACGACATTAAATCCATTAATAATGATTTTATAATGTCTCGATATTAATGAAGATATTAAACCCTTTAATGAAAATATTAAACCCAGCATTAAATGACCATAATTTGATCATTTATTGCAGGCAAGGTGAGAGCTCTTATATAAGGAGGCTGGATCTTGAGTAAAGAGTAGAGAGAAAGATAAGTGAAAGAGAAAGCGAGAGGAAGAGCAAGGAGCAAACCTCTGTCCACCCGTGTTCTTCCATAACACTCTCTCAATCGTGTATCTGCTTAGCTGAACTACTTGTGATAGCACTCAGGTGCATTCTCAGTTCACCACGAACAATCAGTGCTTGGTTGTGTTCGTGGTTTTGCTGTTGAATCCTGGGAAACAGACGACCCGAGAGAACCTCGAAGCACAGCTGGAGGTGAGGTGAATCTGTTTCAAGGAAACTGCATTGAGCGCATGCCTCGGCATCTTACTCGATGAATTATCTTTTTGACTCGACGATCGACTCCCGATTCTGCTAAGCACCGCATTGACTCCCCGACTCGGACCACCAAAAGCTTGGAAAAACCAGCCCCGCTGACAGCCTGAGATTATCAGCTCAGGTTATCTCGACAGATAAGTTAGAATTGATTTTGTGTAATTTTAATTCAGTTAATTCCCCAATATCTCCAGCAAAATATTGCTCAACAATCTTGAAACAGATTCGATTCTGTTGAGATGACTACAGAAAAGAATGTTGAGGTGCAACAAACTCAACATGTGTATGCCCCCTCCGCCCCGATTGGAACTGTGCTAATCAGTCATAGGGAAAAACTAGAGAAGTTCAATGGACTGAACTTCAAGAGATGGCAGCAGAAGATGCTCTTCTACCTGACCACGCTCAATCTGGCTCGGTTCTTGACCAAGGACCCTCCTAAGCGTGTTAAAGATGTTGATACACAAACCACCAGTGAAATGGAGGCATGGACTCATTCTGAGTTCCTTTGCCGAAACTACATCCTCAACTGCCTTGCCGACTCGCTGTACATTGTGTATAGCATGAAGATAACGACTAAGGAGCTGTGGGAGTCCCTGGACAAGAAGTATAAGACGGAAGATGCAGGGGCCAAGAAGTTCATCATGGGCTGATTCTTGGATTACAAGATGGTTGACTCCAAGATGGTGATCAGCCAAGTCTAAGAGCTTCAGGTGATCTTGCACGAGATCCACTCAGAAAGGATGGTTCTAAGTGAAACCTTCCAAGTGGCTGCTATCATTGAAAAGCTGCATCCCGGTTGGAAGGATTTCAAGAGGTACCTGAAGCACAAGCGGAAGGATATGAATGTGGAGGAACTCATTGTTAGACTTCGTATCAAAGAAGATAACAAGAGTTCAGAGAGGAAACTATTCTCTCAGGCTACTGTGAAAGCTAACGTGGTCGAGCACAATCAAAGCTTGAAACGGAAGAACCCCAAGTCATCCAAGATGGTACCCAGAGGAGGCATCAATAAGAAGAAGTTCTCTGGGAAGTGCTTCAACTATGATAAAGTAGGTCACAAATCTTCAGAGTGCAGGAAGCTGAAGAAGAAGCAGGCGACCAACTTGAACGAGGGACCAGAAATGGACGACCTCTGCGCAGTGGTCTCAGAACTGAACCTGGTCGGTTCAAACCCGCGGCAATGGTAGATCGATACTGGAGCCACCAGACATGTGTGCTGCAATAAGGAGCTGCTCCACAACTTCAAAAAAGTCATTGGAGATAAACTGTTCATGGGAAACTCAGCAACTTCGGACATCATGGGCTAAGGAAAGGTGGTGCTGAAGATGACCTCAGGCAAAGACCTTACTTTGAACAATGTGATGTATGTTCTGGAGATTCGTTATTATGTTGTGAACAACGAGTAAAGGTGTAAACAACGTTGGGTAACTCTTCAGGGGGAGAGTTTTTGATGTATGCCAATAGGGGGAGAATTAGGGTTTAAGTTAGACCTTCATTACCTAAGAGGGAGTTTGCCCTCTAGAAAAGGAGGAGAATGGAGGGAATCCTCATTCATATATTGGCATGAAGGAAGTTGAGGCTATGAGATTAGCCTAACTTAAAGGAGGTATTGTCAAACATCAAAAAGGGGGAGATTGTTGGTGTAATATTCCCTAGGTCAAGGTTGACCTGGTTGACTGAGCTTGAATTGGTTCAAGCTCAAGTCTTGATTTTTGAGTTTCAATGTTTGACAAAACATGTAGACAATACATGGAGATTGCAGGTGTAATTGTTCATGTGGGGAGATTGTGAAGGAGAGTCAAGTAGGTCAAGGTTGACTAGATACTTGACTGGAAAATTCTGGTGAGTGAAGCCAGGTGAAAGTCCTAACTGGGAGGTTAGGTAGAGTGGAGAATCCTGGTGAGTGAAGCTAGGCAAGTGAAAGTCCTGGTGAGTGAAGCCAGGCAGGGGAAAATCCTGGTGAGTGAAGCCAGGTGAAAGACCTAGTGAGTGAAGCTAGGCGGTATGGAAAATCTTGGTGAGTGAAGCCAGGTGAAAGTCCTAGTGAGTGAAGCTAGGCAAGTGAAAGTCCTGGTGAGTGAAGCCAGGCAGGGGAAAAACCTAGTGAGTGAAGCTAGGCAGTATGGAAAATCCTGGTGAGTGAAGCCAGGTGAAAGTCCTAGTGAGTGAAGCTAGGTAAGTGAAAGTCCTGGTGAGTGAAGTCAGGCAAGGGAAAGTCCCGGTGAGTGAAGCCAGACACGAGGAAATCCAGATGGGTCAAGGTTGACCAAACATCTGGTGAAAGTCCAAGTAGGTCAAAGGGATTGACCGGATACTTGGCACGAGGAGAAAAGCCCAAGTGGGTCAAAGGGATTGACCGGACACTTTGTGAGGGAGTCCTAGCAGGTCAAGGGTGATCGGATGCTAGGCATGATGTACCAACATGTCATGGTTGATCGGATGTTGGTTTAGGGGACTTTGGACTTGATTTTGGGCAAAAACCATGAGCTGGATCGATCAGCCGATCGATTGGCTCATGCCCAATCGATCGGTTGATCGATTAGGTGAGTCCCCGTGACAAGCCTCCTCCCAATCGATCGGTGGATCTATTGGGAGAAGCTCGCGATCACACAGAACAACTTTGGATCGATCAACGGATTGATTCAGAGCCTCCAATCGATCGCCCGATCAATTGGGAGATGCGATTTCGCGCGATAAGCCCTAGATCGATCGACCGATCGATCCAGACAATTTTCTAGAGCACAGAGGCGCTCTGGATCGATCGACCGATCTATCCAAAGCCACCCCAATCGATTGGGAGTAATCCAATCGATTGAGATCCGCCCGTTGGCGCAGATATTAGCCGTTGGCGAGCGTTTCTTCGGGACTTCTTCGATTCCACTCCACGAGCGACATAAGCAATTTTACAGCTTCTCCACAAAGCTCTCACCGCCAGATCTTGAAGGTTCTTGGAGGCATTTCCAAGTCAAGAGGTGGATCTACAGCAAGAAGAGAAAGCTAGGGTTAGGGTTTTCATTGCATATCTTCTAAGATATTTCTTGTATTTGTCTTCCCTTGCTTTCTTCTTGTATTGAGAGTGTTGTAAGGCTTCTCCGCCTTCGGTAGTTACCGTAAAGGAGTGATTTCATAGTGGAGGGTGTGTGAGTGTGTGGATCCTTGGATTAATCACCTCTTCTTGAGGTGGATATCAAGTAAATCCCTTGTGTTAGTGTTGTGTTGTTGTTTCTTGTATTTTTCGCTGCACATCATCAAAGAAACAAAGCAACGAAGAGCACAAGATCGTGAAGAGCTATTCACCCCCCCCTCTAGCTGCATTTCGGTCCCAACAGAAACAACTAATGTAATCTTTAATGAAGAAAATAACCTACCTAATATAAATGAAAATGTTGACATTAACCCAAGAATTATAGAAGATGAAGAAATTCAACTTAACACTAGACTAGAGGAACCAACTACTGACTCAAGTATAAGACCAACCAGAATAAGTACCTCTCACCCACCTGACCAAATTTTGGGTGACCCAAACCTAGGAGTTAGAACTAGAGCTTCCTATAGAAACCTGAGTCAGATTGCACTGATCTCTAAAATTGAGCCTAAGACTATAGAAGAAGCTCTACCTGACCCAGACTGGATCATTGCTATGCATGAAGAGTTAGCCCAATTTGATATGAACCAAGTCTGGGAACTGGTACCTAAACCCTTAGATAAGTCCATAATTGGCACCAAATGCGTATTTAGGAACAAATTGAATGATCAGGGTGATATAGTAAGAAATAAGGTCAGACTAGTAGCCAAAGGGTTTAGCCAGGTTAATGGTTTAGACTATAACGAAACTTATGCACCAGTAGCTAGACTTAAATCCATTAGGATGTTGTTGGCATATGCAGTACATAAAGGATTTAGGTTATACCAAATGGATGTCAAGTCAGCCTTCTTAAATGGGTTCATTAAGGAAGAGGTATATGTAAGCCAACCCCCCGAATTTGAGAATGTATACAAACCAAACCATGTATTCAGACTGAAAAAGGCCTTATATGGCCTAAAATAAGCTCCTAGGGCATGGTATGAACGATTATCTAATTACCTAATATTCAAGGGCTTTAACTAAGGTCAAATAGATCAGACCTTATTTGTCAAAACCTTAGAAAAAGACATCTTCATAGCCCAAATATATGTTGATGATATAATTTTTGGCTCAACCAACACTAAACTCTTAAAAGAATTTGTTAAATTAATGAAAAATGAATTTAAAATGAGTTCAGTAGGGGAACTCAATTTTTTCTTAGGCTTACAAATTAAACAAACCAAAGATGGAATCTATATTTATCAAACTAAATATGCTAAGGAACTAATTAAAAAATTTGACATGGAAAATTCAAAAATTATAAATACACCAATGACAACTAATATCAACATTGATTCCGACCCTGAAGGAAAACCAGTAGATCCAAAACACTATAGAAGTGTTATAGGTAGCTTACTCTACCTAACTGCAAGTCGACCTGATATACTATTTGCAGTAGATATGTGCGCAAGATATCAATCCTGTGCAAAAGAGTCACATCTAACATATGCTAAAAGAATACTTAGGTACAATAAGGGCACCCTAAATGTAGGACTCTGGTACCCTAGAACTTGCACCTTTGACCTTTTTGGCTATTCTGATTCAGACTATGTCGGATGCAAACTAAATAGAAAACGCACAAGTGGAAGTTGCCAAATTCTAGGTCAGTGCCTAGGAAGTTGGTCAAGCAGAAAGCAACACTGCGTTGCCTTATCCACTACTGAAGCTGAATACATAGCCCTAAGAGAATGTACTTCCCAACTTTTGTGGATGATGCACACACTAAAAGCCTATCAACTAGAATATAAAAATTTTAATTGATAATATAAGTTCAATTAATCTGACCAAAAATCCAATTCACCACTCTAGGACTAAACACATAGAGGTAAAACACTATTTTGTAAGGGATCATGTAGCTAGAGGTGAAATTTGTTGGTGCAGCGGAGACCAGCAAGAGGGGGGTGAATTGCTGTAAACAAAAATGAAACTACCCTCCTCGGATTTCAACTCAGAATTAAATACAGTATTAAAATAATAAAGACAGAAAATAAAAGCAGAAACAGAAGTTTAACCTGGTTACAACCAAGAGGGTTGTTAATCCAGGGCAGTGAAAAACGCACTAAGAAAATTCTCCTTCTCTGAAGGCGGAGAAGCCTTTTACACTCTAATTGCTCAGAACTACTGCTAGGAATTGCTTACAGATTGATTGCTTGAGTTGTTGTTGAATTCCTAGCTCCAGGGGCCTTTTTATAGCTCCTGGAAAGTCTATCCCGAGGGTCCAAGGCGCCTCCAACAAGGTTCAAGACACCTTCAGCTCGGTCAGCGGATAAAACTTTATCCGCACGCAAACGGTCAAAACTGACCTGTTGAGGGCGCCTTCAACAGGGTTGAAGGCACCTTCAAGGGCGCCTTCCAGGGCGCCTCCAAGCTGGTAGCCTAATTTCCAGCTTGGTTTCTTCAGCTTCCGACGCTCCGTTCTTTTGGGTGATTGCGGCCAACCGGAATAGGGCTCACCCGAACCCAATTCCCGGCCTTCTCCTCGAGCAGCCTTCCGTCCCGGCTTAACGTCCCTCGAACGCCGTGCACGCTCTTCACGCCCACCGGAGTACTCTTCCGCAGCTCTCTCATCCTTCGGACGCACCGAGCCCGTCGGCTCCCTTCCCGTGCCGTCCTTCTCGCTAGCTGTGTCTTCCGCTCGACTTCCTGTGTTCCTAAGCTCCTGCACACTTAGACACAGGGATCAAACACAACAAGACCTAACCAACTTGGTTGATCACATCAAAACTATCACGGGGTCCAACAATCTCCCCCTTTTTGATGTGCATCAACCCAAGTTCAAGTTAGAGTTTAAAAATAGACAAAAACAGTAATTTTAAAGAAAAAATTACTAAACTAACAAGTAAAGAATAATTTTTGTAATTTAGTAAAATTGCAACACTTTTTAAAAAATTTAAGTTTTCTCTAACTCCCCCTAAACTTGTACTTTTCTCTCCCCCTTTGATCACAGCAAAAATGGGGTCTTAAGAAATTTCAAGTAAGATTGAAGTTTTTGAAAATTTTCTAAGTTAAAAATGAATTTTTGAAAAAATCGCTAAGTTAAAATAATTTTTTTTTTAAAAAAAATTCTAAGTAAAAAAAATCCTAAGTAAATGTTCAAATGTTCCCCAAAAAATTTCTAAGCCAAGTGAATGAACTTTTAGAATTTTCTAGAAGAAAATTTCTAACCAAAAAAAATTAAGCTAGAATTTTAAAAAAAATCTAAGGAATTTTTGTTTATTTTAACAAATATTTGATAAACTTTCAAAGTATTATTTAATTCTTGTTTAATACTTTTTCAGAAAGTTAATTAAATATTTTCTTTCAATATTTTAGCTTCCAGGTCGTGGCGAGGCACTAGGCCTTCTTGGTTATTGGAGCAACAACCACTTCCTTAGACAAACCTTCCATAAAGAATTTCAATGTTTAATTTTCTCATTGTAAGCTTTTAATTTTTGAAAAATTAATTAAGCACAGATTTTGGAACCCAATAGAGGTTCCTTCCTACAGGATTTTTCAAAAATCTAGGGGGTACATAGTTTCTTGGTATTTTCCTAAGTTGACCTTGATGCCTCCTTATATACCAATTTAATTTACCATAAATTCTTAATTTTGAATTTGGAAATAAATTTAAGCATGCAGCAGATTTCAGTTTTTCAATTTCTATTTTTAATTTATCATTTTCTGATTTTACACTATCATACATTTCAAGTGGACATGCTTTTTCTAATTTCATTTTTAATTTTTTATTTTCTTTTTCTACTTCGAATAAGTCTTTAGAAAGTGATTTAATAAATCGAAATGACTGAGACGGGGTTAAATTGCGTACCTTACTTACCTGATCTGGTGACGCTCCCCCTTCACTGCTGCTTTCTTCTTCTGATGTACCTCCCCCTTCATCGATGCTCATCTTTGAGCTTGAGTCTTCTTCCGGTTGATGGTTCGCCAATAGCGCTAACCCTGAGAATTCTTCGATGTCCGACTCAGAGGTTGACGAATCTGACCAAGTAGCCTTCAGATTCTTGTGCTTGGAGGGTTCTAGTTTCTTGTATTTTTGCTTTTCCTTTTCTTTCTCCTTTCTCTTAAATTTTGGTCAGTCCTCCTTGATGTGCCCTTCTTCGTTGCAGTTGTAGCAACGAACCGTCCTCTTCTTTCGATGATGCCTCTGCGATTTAAATTTATTAGAACTGGAAAACTTATTGAAGCGTCTTACCAGTAGTGCCGCTTCGGATTCGTCGACTGAGGCTTCGGAGTCATAACCATTTACTCTTGCCTTTAGAGCTATGTCCTGACTGGTCTTCTCTACTCCATTTGGCTCTGAAACTCGAGATTCGTGAAGTTCAAAAGTCAAAAATAATTGTTCTAACGTACTTACCTCGAGGTCCTTAGAGATGTAGTACGCATCTACTAAGGAGGCCCACTCTGGAGTTCTCGGGAAGGCATTGAGCGCGTATCGGATAGAATCCCGGTTGGTTACCTCTTCTCCAAGGTTCGTTAGTTGCGTTATCAGCTCCTTGATTCTCGCTTGGAGTTGCGCTACCTTCTCGCCTTAGTTCATCCGGAGGTTCGTTAACTGGTTCCGGGGGATGTCGCACTTCGCTTCGGAGGTACCTTCGTGAAGCTCCAGGAATTTTTCCCAGAGATCTTTTGCTGAGTCGTAGCTTCCGATCCGATTTACCTCCTGCGGCGGTAGAACGCTGAGTAGGTGGAACTCAGCCTTTCCGTTGGCGACGAAATCTGCTTGCTCCTTTTTCGTCCAGGTATTTTCCTCCTTATGTTTCGGAACTGCATAGTCATATTTCATTATTAACAGAATGTCAAATTCGGTTTTAAAAAATACCTCCATTTTGCGCTTCCATGTGGCAAAGTCTCCGTCGAACTTCGGGGGATGGATGTTCGCTCCGGCCATCGTCTTGATCGTAGTGCTTCAGTTGGCGGTTAGTCCTTCTGAGGCGATCAGGCTCTAATACCACTTGTTGGTGCAGCGGAGACCGGCAAGAGGGGGGTGAATTGCTGTAAACAAAAATGAAACTACCCTCCTCGGATTTCAACTCAGAATTAAATGCAGTAGTAAAATAATAAAGACAGAAAATAAAAGCAAAAACAGAAGTTTAACCTGGTTACAACCAAGAGGATTGTTAATCCAGGGCAGTGAAAAGCGCACTAAGAAAATTCTCCTTCTCTGAAGGTGGAGAAGCCTTTTACACTCTAATTGCTCAGAACTACTGCTAGGAATTGCTTACAGATTGATTGCTTGAGTTGTTGTTGAATTCCTAGCTCCAGGGGCCTTTTTATAGCTCCTGGAAAGTCTATCCCGAGGGTCCAAGGCGCCTCCAACAAGGTTCAAGGTGCCTCCAGCTCGGTCAGCGGATAAAACTTTATCCGCACGTAAACGGTCAAAATTGACCTGTTGAGGGCGCCTTCAACAGGGTTGAAGGCGCCTTCAAGGGCACCTCCAAGCTGGTAGCCTAATTTCCAGCTTGGTTTCTTCAGCTTCCGACGCTCCGTTCTTTTCGGTGATTACGGCCAACCAGAATAGGGCTCACCCGAACCCAATTCCCGGCCTTCTCCTCGAGCAGCCTTCCGTCCCGGCTTAACGTCCCTCGAACGCCGCGCACGCTCATCACGCCCACCGGAGTACTCTTCCGCAGCTCTCTCATCCTTCGGACGCACCGAGCCCGTCGACTCCCTTCCCGTGCCGTCCTTCTCGCTAGCTGCGTCTTCCGCTCGACTTCCTGTGTTCCTAAGCTCCTGCACACTCAGACACAGGGATCAAACACAGCAGGACCTAACCAACTTGGTTGATCACATCAAAACTACCATGGGGTCCAACAAAATTGTACTTAACCATGTTGAGTCCAAATCAAACCTAGCTGACATTTTCACAAAATCCTTACCTGAACTTGAGTTCAATACACTTAGAAGACAAATAGGAATGTGTTGGGTAGAATAGATCTTGATTTTCAAACAAATTTCCTACATCTAATTTTAATTTTTTTTTTAAAGAAACTTAGAACGGCATAACTTACTTGTGTTTTTAAAGAAACTTAGAACGGCGTGAGATGCATAGGGTACAGCCTGGACTCCAGAATGCTTATTTCTGTGCATCATAGTGAGTTTGGGCGTTAAAACTAACTTTGCATTAATCAAGTTAAATGATCCAGCCATAGTCAAATCTAACTGGATTACTAATTTAACTTGACTAACCAAATGAAAACTGTTGCCCTCTAGGTATTCAGCCAGTAACTAAAGGTTAGATAGTTGGTTAAGGATATTAAAATTTCAAGTTGACTCATGCTTGCACTTTAGGGCTCTGATACCTCACTAAAGGAAATGGGTTAATTTGAAATCCATTTAACTTGACTCATGCTTGGGCATTAGGTTCTTAATTAATTGCTCCTCCTTTGTCGTTAATTTAAAATTCTTTATTACGACTTCCATAGTTATCTTTTAACTAAGTCAAATCAAAAGATCTTTTTTTCCTCCAACTTAACTAACAATTTTCAAAAATGTTCTGTTCAAGTTTTTTACAAAAAGTCTCAGTTTATTTTTTTAAGCTTTTAAAAATTATTCAAAAAAGCTTTACGAAAGTAATGTTTTTTTAAGAAAAATGGCTTTAAAATTTTTTTTAACGAAATACTTTTCAACAAAGCCTTACGAAACTAGCTAAGTCATTTTTTATTGCAAAACTTAAGCTTACTATTTTTCAAAACTTGCCTTTCAAAAATCATTTGTTTTAATTTTTCCTAAATTTGCACAAAATTTTGCTAAGTTAAAGGAGTTGTTCAATAATCTTAATTTAGCTATGTTTCGGTTTAAAGAAAAATCTTTTTAGCTAAATTAGTTACTAAACTCAGTTTTCTTAAAACCAACTTTCTTAGGCTTTAATTTGTTTATTTCAAAGACAAGTTTTCCCTTAGCAAATTTCACTTACAAGAAATATTGCTTTAAAGTGTTTTAAAATATAACTTTTTAAGCTGAAAATGTAAGTTGTTATAAAACTTAGTCCTTTCATGTTGTCTTTTTACTATTGTTCTCCATACAAAAGTTTTTGATATATGGCAAAAGGGGAGAGTAAGATAAATTCAAATTATTCAAAATTCAAATTAAGGATAAGAGAAAGAGAGCTCTTATTAAGAGGGAGCTTTATACATTTAGCTTGCTTACGTTCTTACTTGAAATTTTTACTTAAAAAGCTTAATTATGTTTATTGATACATTCATTTACTTATGCTTGTTTTACTTAACTTTGAATTTAAGTTGTCATAATCAAAAAGGGGGAGATTGTTGGTGCGAGAAGCATCCGACGATCGAACTAGTATTTTGATAATGACAAAGGATTCAAAGTTAAGGTTATGTTGTGATCTAACAAGTTTGAATGAGCTTGCAGGAAAGTCCTAAGTGTACTTAGGCAAAAGTCCTAACTGAGGTTAGGCAAGTGGAAAACCCTAGGGGGTGGTAACCCTAGGCCATAGGGGGTGGTAACTCTATGCGAAAAGTTTTGGCGGGTCGAGGACTTCGGGCAAAAGTTTTAGGGGGTGGTAACCCTAGGTGAAAAGTCCTGGTGTCATGAACTAGGTGGAAGACTAACTGGTCGGGGAGCGGGCGCCCAACAGAAAGTCTGGAAACATCAAGCGCCGAGTAAAAATCCAGATGATCTGGAGAATCGCACTGGCAACAGGTAACTCTCTTGAGAGGAGTAGGTGAGGACGCGTTCCCCGCAGAGGGAACAGTAGGTGTCGGGTCGACCTAGGGTTTCTGGTTGGAAATCTGAAGTCAGACCCAAGATAGTCCGGAGACTATCAATATTTCATTTACCATGTCTATTGTGTGCTAACTTTATTTTGCAGGGTATGTGTTTGGGACTAACACATTTTGTAGAAACAAAGGAGCAACTTTCAACTCAGATGAATAGAATCCGAGGCGCCTCCATGGGGCTTGGAGGCACCTCGGGTGCAAGCCGAAGCTAGCTGTGCAGAGGAGCTGGAGGCACCTTCATGGGGACTGAAGGCACCTTGGATCACTGCTTGAAGGCGCCTTTGGGTGGATAATGAGCAACGGTCAAAGCTTGATTGACAGCGATCGAAGCGGGATAAAACTTAGGTTCTAAGGCGTCTTAGAGCTTGATGGAGGCGCCTTGAACACCCTTTATAAGGGAGTCTCGACCAGCAACCCAGTAGAACACCTTCTGAACAATCCTTACGCTACAAGCTGCTAACGAGATGATCCCGAAGTGCTGCAACATCATCCTGACAACCCCGATCTTCAGTTTTCAGTATTCTGTTGTCGGTATTAATTTGATTATTGTTTCTCTCTATACTTAGATTGTAATAATTTTCGAGCTTATAATTGTTACCCATCGGAAGCGATCAACGATCGCGGACCTTGGAGTAGGAGTCGTCACAGGCTCCGAACCAAGTAACTCCTCGTGTCTTTGTGTGTGATTATTTTTTTAATCTCTGCTGTGTTTATTACTCGAGTTTTACAATTCTGAAACGAAATAGCCACGAGCGTTATTCACCCCCCCCCCCCTCAAGCGCTTCTCAATCCAACAAGAACAACTAAACCATGTCTTTAGACTAAAAAAGACCCTATATGGACTAAAACAAGCACCTAGGGCTTGGTATGAACGTCTATCCAATTATCTAATATCAAAAGAATTCAACCAAGGTCAAATAGATCCAACTCTTTTTGTAAAAACCTTAAAAAAAAAAAAATTTTTATAACCCAAATTTACGTAGACGATATTATTTTTGGATCAACCAACTCTAAATTTCTAAAAGAATTCACCAAACTAATGGAAAATGAATTTGAAATGAGTCTGGTAGGTGAACTTAATTTCTTCTTAGGTTTACAAATTAAGCAAACCAAAGATAGAATTTATATTTATAAAACTAAATATGCTAAGGAATTAATTAAAAAATTTGGAATGGAGAACTCAAAAATTATTAATACACCAATGGCTACTAATGCTAAAATTGATTCAGACTTAGAAGGTAAACTAGTAGACTTGAAATACTATCGAAGTGTGATAGGAAGTCTACTGTACCTTACTGCGAGCCGACCAGACATTATTTTCGCAGTAGGTATGTGTGCAAGATACCAATCTTGTGCAAAAGAGTCTCACTTAACCCTTGTCAAAAGAATCCTTAGGTATATTAAGAAAACCCTAAATGTAGGACTATGATACCCTAGATCTTACACCCTTGACCTAACCGGCTACTCTGACTTAGACTATGTCGGGTGCAAGCTAGATAGAAAAAGCACAAGTGGTAGCTGTCAATTTCTAGGACAATGCCTAGTAAATTGGTCAAGCAGAAAGCAACACTGTGTTGCTTTATCTACCACTGAAGCTGAATATATATCCCTAGGTGAATGCACATCTCAGTTGCTATGGATGATGCATACCCTTAAAGACTATCAATTAGAATATCAAAATACTAAAATCTCAATTGACAACATAAGTTCAATCAATTTAACCAAAAACCCAATTCATCATTCAAGGACTAAGCACATAGATGTAAAACATCATTTTGTAAGGGATCACGTAGCTAGGGGAGATATTGTACTTAATTATGTTGAGTCCAAATCAAACCTAGCCGACATATTCACAAAACTCTTACCTGAACTTGAGTTCAATGCACTTAGAAGACAGATAGGAATACGTTTAGTAGAATAGAATGAGCTCAGCTTGATTTTTGTATTTGTAAAATTCTAAGAAAAATGTTGTTTTCAAAATTCCAAATTTACTAGACTTTCAAAAATTTGGATTTAGCCTAGGCACTAACCCTAGAAATTATGTTCCTTGAGTTTCAGCCAGAGCATCTCACAAACACCCTAGGCTTAACTTGCTTGTGTTTGAAATAAACTTAGAATGACGTGAGATGCATAGGGTACAACCTAGACTTCAGTATGCTTATTTTTGTGCATCGCAGTAAGTCTGGGGGTTAAATACCAAAGATACAGTAATCAAGTTAAGTGATCCTGACTTAGTCAAATCTAACTGGATTTTCAACTTAACTTGACTAACCAAGTGAAAGTTGTTACACTCTAGGTAAACAGTTAGTAGCTAGTGGTTAGACATTTGGCTCAGGGAATTAAATTATTTATGTTAAAATTCAAAATTACTCATGCTTGGACTTTAGGATTACTTAAATTTAAATGAATGACCTCAATTAAATTTTTTTACGAGTTAAGCTCCTCCCTCTTTACAGCTAAAATTTAATTCAATATTTTTCAGTTCAAAATCAAGCTAAGTACTTTCCAACTTTAGCTATATTCACTAATAACATTTTCAAAGCTATCTTTCAAAAGGCTTATTAAAATTTTACAAAGAAAATAATTTATGACTTAGCTAAAAGTCTTACAAGAATATTTCTTCTAAAAAGCTAAGTATTTTTTCAAGGTATGACTAAACCTTTCTCAAAATCTTTTTCAAATCTACCTAAATACTATGGTTTCTTTACTCTCCTTATATTTTGATGTATGCCAAAGGAGGAGAGTAGCATAAAATTCAAAAGAAAGCACTAATTAAGGGGGAGCCTTACACTTTAAAGTTTTAGCTTAAGTTTTTTGTGCGTCTAAAAATTGTTTGCGTCTAAAATTGTTTATTTATGATTGCTTATACTAAAACTTTAAAAAAGTATCACTTATGCATCTGTTTACTTATGCCTGTTTTTACTTAACTTTGAATTTCGGTTGTCATAATCAAAAAGAGAGAGATTGTTGGTGCGGGAAGCATCCGACGATCAAACCCGTGTTTTGATAATGACAAAGGGTTCAAAGTTAAGTTGTGTTGTGATCTAACAATTTGAATGAGCTTGCAGGAAAGTCCTAAGTGTTCTTAGGCAAAAGCCCTAGCTGCGGCTAGGCAGGTTGAAAACCCTAGGGGGTGGTAACCCTAGGTCATAGAGGGTGGTAACCCTATGTGGAAAGTCTTGGCGAGTCGAGGGCTTCAGGCAAAGAGTCCTAGGAGGTGGTAACCCTAGGTCGAAAGTCCTGGTGTTGTGAACCAGGTGGAAGACTGAATGGGTCACGGAGCGGGCGTTCAGCAGAAAGTCCGGAAGCATCGAGCGCCAAGCAAAAGTCCAGTCGGTTTGGAAGACCGGACTGGCATAAGGTAATCTCTCCTGAGGGGAGTAGGTGAGTACACGTTCCCTGGAAGAGGAAACAGTAGGCGTCGGTTCGACCTAGGGTTTTCGGTCGGAAATCCGAAGTCAGAACCAGACAGTCCGAAGACTGTCAAACTTAAGCTTCTTATATATTCTATTTTGTTCTAACTCTGTTTTGCAGGAAACTAACAGTTTTGTGCAGGGCTAGAACTGATCGGGATCGGTCGGCCGAACCTTGGGATCGGTCGACCGAACCCCCAAGCCAGCAGATCAGAATCCCAGAGATTGGACCAGGCTCGACCAGAGGATCGGTCGACCGAACTAAGGATCAGCGACGATTGGATCAGGCCAGGTTGATTGGGTCAGAGAAGTAGATCGGTCGACCGAACGGCGGGATCAGTCGACCGAACAGCGGGATCAGTCGACTGAACCCAGGATAAGACTTGACCAGATCGAAGCGGAACGAGCGGATCGGGCGGATAGGATAGGAGGAGATCGCCTGATCGGTCAACCGAACGCGGGGATCGGTCGACCAATCCGCCTCAGGTCAAAGCTAATCCCGAACTTCGAGGATCTGGATCAGATCCATAAAAGCTATAAAAAGGGCTTTGAGCTGCAGCTTTAGGAATCAATTAACATAGAACATCCTGTGCACTTATACGTTGCTCCAAACGCTCAAACGACACTCTGCCACTCCAACATCTGACGAATGCTTCCTTCAACATTTGTATTGTCGGTATTGCAAATTCTTTATTTAAGTTCTTGTACTCGAAAGTTGTAAAAGATTTGCGATATTATAGTTGTTGCACACTGAAAGTGATCAACGATCGCGGGCCTTGGAGTAGGAGTCTTCCTAGGCTCCGAACCAAGTAAACCCTTGGTGTCTTCTGTGTGGTTGCTTTACTTATTTCCACTGCTTTACTTTTAAAATGTTTTTTATCGAATGAAATAGCCACAAGTGCTATTCACCCCCCTCTAGCGCTTCTCGATCCTACACATTTCGGATCCTTAATCTGATATCTTGACTAGTTCCTAATCCTAGGAGGACATGAACTAATTGCTACTCATTATTATAATTGTGCTAACTTTGTTTTGCAGGGTAGATGTTTTACTTTTGGAATAACATATTTTTGTAGGACAAAGGAGCAAAAAGGTTTTTGATGAACAGTACCTAAAGGCGCCTTCAATGCTTATGGAAGGCGCCTTTGCACTATTCATGGAAAGCGCTTTCAAAAGCTTTGGAAGGCGCCTTTCGCGGGATGAACTTTGGACTTCATCACGGATAAGAGCCAAGATAATCAGGATCAAATTTCTCGGGTTAGAGTCACCTTCAATGGCTATGGAAGGCGCCTCCAAACCCTTTATAAGGATGCTCGCCCAAAGCTTCAAAGAAATTACTTAAAATCAGACGGTACCCTGTTGTGTGTGCTTTTCCATTACTGCATCATTTTTGAAGTCATAAATAGCAATAATGATAATCCATGTATGTATGCATGCAAGTGTGAACATACTTAAAATTCGATACAGAAAGAAATTACAACTATAAACAACAGGAGCAATAATATAAAGCAACTCAACAAAAACCCAACTTGAGTGGGACTGGCAACTAAGACCTCTGAGCAACACAACACCTCCTCTATCTGCTAACCTGAAAGTCAATGGAAAAGCAAAGGGTGGTGAGTATAACCACTCTATGGGTAGAAGAAGATAATGCATGAATAATATACTGACAGGAGATCAAACGATGCAGTCTCAAGTAAAATACTTACTAACCAATGTAGGTGTCCCAACATAATCACCAGCTAACCAAAAGTATAATCAATAACATAACACTTCACTAGCCTACTTAACCAAGTATAACCAATAAATTGAGAGTACATACAGTATATCCAAACCTGCATACACAAATATATGACTGACATGTAGCAAGTATATAACAAACACTAACTACGAGAGAACACTCTACCACGGATGGTCCTGTGGGTAGTCATGGTAAATGACTAATCACTGTCCGTGGGAGAATGCTCTACCACGGATGGTCCTGTGGGTGGACAGGGTCAATAACTAGTCACTGTCTGCAAGAGAATACTCTACCACGGATGGTTCCGTGAGCAGACAGGGTATATACCAATGGTCACTAACGACTCTCTCAACCATGCATGGGAGACCGGATATACTAACGATCGCTGACGACTCTCTCAACCATGCATGGGAGACTGGATATACTAACGATTGCTGACGACTCTCTCAACCACGAATGGGAGAAAATGGTTGACAGGATATACCAACGGTTGATGACGACTCTCTCAACCACGAATGGGAGATAATGGTCGACAGGATATACCAACCAAGGGTCTAGTAGGATCTTCAAAATACAAATCATAGTATAATTCTACTAATGTATAGGCATGAGCCTATATAACAAGTAAGAGTCTACTAGGATACTTGGTATCCTATATTACGATATGATCCTACTAGTATATAGGCGGAAAATAAACAATCGTGTCCCCAAGTTACTAGTCACCTAGCATTAATATCTTGACTAATTTCATGGAATCATCTCAGATATAATAAATAACGGAACCAAGATCAAATAATCCTAGGGGTTGATTCAAAGGGGAAAGCCTAGTGGAATACACTACCCTTCTGTTAGGGAGTGATTTTCATCAAGCATTGGTCAGTATAATCTCACTAACATATATGCCCTCATACCAATATACAACTATACTATTTATAATATCAATGGCCTATAGGCACAAGCCTAAGTATATAACCATACTATATCATAAACTCATGAACATAAGCAATAGGCCTAAATAACAACAAGGGTCTATTAGGATATTCAATTATCCTACACTACAGTATGAAATAATAAATAAAGATTTAGCAAGATGCTCGATATCCTATACTACAGTATGATCATTCTAACAATAAACACAGAGTCAAATTATCTACTAAGGGGTCTAACAAAATATCCAATGTCCTACACTACGGTATGGTAATATCATGCATATCCATAAACATAATTATGAATATTAAACACAATTGTACAACTATCAACAATTGGTCAACATATAAGGACAAACAATAAGGTATCAAACTCAAAAGTGATATAGGACAAAGTTAGGATAAGCAAGTAACTGCGACCTCATCAAAACATGGCAGTAAACAATCATGCACTGTAATCAAAGCCATCAAGAAGATAAGCAGGATCTACCCACCTTTAATGTAGAGTGTCCAAATCGTCTTCAAGTCCAAAGTCTGTCTTGACTCAAGTCCTTTACTGTTCATCGTCTTCATCACCAACGGTGACTCCCGGTGATGGATTGTTGTTGTTGTGGTATGAAATGGCGACAGCAATAGATGGTTGACATACACGTGGTTTCACCGGCAGAGGCGGCGAGGGTTCAGGCGGGATAGCGACAGCAGTTGGGTGGCGCTAATCTTTCTGGTAGCAGAAACACTACATGCGCGTGGGTAAAGCTGCACTAATGTTCGGTTGGCTTCGACTAGGCGACAATTTGCTACAACAGACGTCGACAGGGCGAAGAGATGTCGGGCGACGTAATCATCCATAACGGAAACACGCTGCGTGCACTATGCGGAGAAGAGAGGAATGTCGTTGCACCGCGTCAACGAATTACATGGGTAGAGGAGTGGCACTGGCGGTCAGGAAGGGACATGGACGCGACGCCAACGTCGGTCAGTCATATTGGCGAAGGAGTGGCGCCAGCTTCCGGCGGAGGGTGGCGCCGGCTGTCCGTGCGTAGGGAGTGATGCTTCAATCGCACGTGTGGCGGAACACCACCATGAGTGGGTGGGTGCAGGAGTGACGCGGAGGGGAATGACACTGGTGGTTAGTGCGCAGGCAACGAACAACGTGTTCGCGTCGCGCGTCGACGTGTCGCGTGAAGTGATGAACAGTAGCCACTGCTCTTGTTCGCAATGCGAAGTTAGTTTTGTAATCTAAGTTTAGGTTAATTGATATCATCAACTCCCAATTTAAATAGATATTCCTAAACAAGTTTTTTCTTACCCATTTATATCCCTTAAAACCTAAAACAGTTACTTTAAAATCTGAAAAAAAAATCCAGTAAATTTCATAAATTCATATAAACTTATTTTTTTGATAAATTATCCATTAAAACATATTTATATTTTTTAATAAAATTTAATTATGCCACCTTTTAATTATTTTCACCTTTATTTATATTTTTGGTATATTACAATACGAGCTTCTACGCATCCAAAAATACTTTTCGACTACTTCGAGCTTCTGCTACAACTCTGCTACGAAGCTACTGCACCCGACTATTGCTCCGAGGATTTTAGATCGTGGCCGACAGACCAACACATGAGCTTGTTCACATCAAAAGTGTTGGTAACAGAATTATTTACTTGTACTTAATTACTGCAAAAGAATAAGTGCAGTGTGTTGCACTTGTTTCATCTTTCTGTAGTCGATTTCCTCTTCTGGAGGTACCTAAAGAGGATTTTAGTAGATTATCCATTGATAGGTCCGCAGGACCAGGGTCTTAAGTAGGAGCTGTCGAAGGCTCCGAACCAAGTAAACTGCCTGTGTTTTTATGTGTCATTTTACTTTCGACTTCGTGTGTATTTTCTGTTGCGCGTACTCGTGTTTTTAAAAAGATAAAATAAGTTTTTTAAACCCACATGATTCACCACCCCCCCTCTCACATAATTGTGTATCGATCCAACAGTGGAAGTCTTGGTGATTGAAGTCAAACTCTAGTGAGTGAAGGTAGATAGTGGAAGTCTTGTAAGTGAAGCCAAACCCTGGTGAGTGAAGCTAGGTAATGGAAGTCCTAGTGAGTGAAGTCAGACAATGGAAGTCATAGTGAGTGAAGCTAGACCCTTATGCGTGAAGCTAGTTGGTGAAAGCCCTGGTGAGTGAAGTCAGGCAATGGAAGTCCTAGTGAGTGAAACTAGGCAACCCTCGGGGGAGGTAACCCTGAGTAATGAAAAGTCTTGGAGGAGTAAACTCCAAGCATGTGTGATTGACTGGTTTCTGGTCAATCACGCGCAGTCGATTGAACTAACAAATCTTGAAAGCTGCTAACACTATTTTACCTTAATATTTTATATCTATTGTGCTAACTCAGTGTTGTAGATAAGTCTTAGGAGATCAGATTGATCAGATATTAAGCAAAATTATAAAAATTCCAAACAGATCTAAAGAACTATATGTTTGGCAGGTAAGTGAAAATAAGCACTGGAGGAGGGTGATCTAGTGAGGATAAGTCCCAGTTGGGACCATAGGCACTGGTCAAATTCAAATCCATTTTGGAAGTTTAAACTAAGACCATGACTAGATCCTTATCTTAGAAAGACAGAATCTAATAAATAATCTCTTATATTTAATTGTGCTAACTCTATTTTACAAGGTATCATTTGTTATTTAGATAAACACTGTTTGCAAGGGAGAAATGCATTTTTAGCCACGGATGATTAGTGCTAGAGGCATCCTAGACTGATTGAAGGTGCCCTCGCACGTTGGGTGAAGGGCACGTTGGGTGAAGGCACCCTCGAGCGCCGAAGACCCCTTGGTGAAGGGCGCAGAGGTGCCTCCCATGTGGTTTGAGGTTCCCTAGAGTGTGGCACGAAGGTGCCTCAGAGGGCCTGGAAGGCACCTTCTAGTTGATAGAGGTCTCAGTCCGCTCTACTTATCACTACCGAAGTGCAAGGGATCATATTTGAGGTAGGAGACATCTTGGATGAGGTTGGAGGAGCCCTTAACGCTTAATAAAAGAGTTGTATGACCAGTAGAAGCTACAAAACTTATTATCAAGCTAATACGACTCTTCTACTACTTCGAACAAGTCGTACAACTGTTGTGATACTACTCTGATGTTGGTGCGGGAAGCATCCGATGATCGAATCTAAGTTTTGATAATGGCAAAGGAATCAAAGTTAAACTTATTTGTGATCTAACATGTCTGATGGAGATTGCAGGAAAGTCCTAAGTATTCTTAGGCAAAAGTCCTAGCTGCAATTAAGCAAGGTGAAAATCCTAAGGGGTGGTAACCTTAGGTCCTAGGGGGTGGTAACCCTAGGTGGAGGAAAACCCTAAGGGGCGGCAACCTGAGGTTCTAGGGGGTGGTAACCCTAGGTGGTAAAAATCCTAAGGGGGGTAACCTTAGGTCTTAGGGGGAGGTAACCCTAGGTGGAGAAAAACCCTAGGGTGCGGTAGCCCTAGGTGTAACGCCTGAAAATTCTCAAACTTGCATTAGAATTATTCTATGATTTTTCTGGAATTTTTAGATATTTTTTCGGAATTTTCCGAGTAGCGGAAGTAGTAAAAATAATTAGAAGAATAAAAAGGCCTAAGCGGGAATCGAACCCGGGACCTCTCGGGTCCACTAAACCTTTAGTTAGCTTTAGTAACCGGTGAACCCAGCAGGGTCGTGCTGAAAGGAAAGGAGAATCAAATATATTTATATTTAAGTTGGGCATAGTTATCCGCTTAATATAAATAGGAAAAACTTAAGTGTGGGTTTGATTTAATTTGGTTCGGCAGCCCTCTCCTCACAAAACCTCACGCCAATTCTTTTCTCCAAACCCTCACCGACGCCAACCCCTCCTTCCTCTCCTTCTCTCGGCGCCAACACCCAAACAACCTAGGGTTCTCTCCCTAGGGTCCCAAGGTCACTTTCCGGCGATGATTTCAGCACGAGGACGTTCCCCTCCGCGAGTAGAGCACGTGGACGCGAGCGGATCGTCGAGAAGTCGTCTCCACCGGAATTCCTAGCGATTAGATTTGTAAGAAATCTAGCACACAAGGTAAGAAACCCCTCACCTGCAGTATAAGTAGCTCTCGTTTGATTGCATGCTTATAATTTAGTTATATGTAGATTTTTATCGACATCTAGAGTGTATTTAATTCTCTTCGCAAATTTAGGGGTTAGTTGAGTACCTCTGGATGGGCCGGACGCGTTTTTCCTCTTCAGATAGAGGTTCTAGACGTCGTCAGGTGCCTAGAGGTGGTTTCCCCATTAGAGAGGAGAGTTGGAGCACACTAGGTGTTCGATAAAAATGTTTAGCGCAACATTAGACAGTTTTAACAGCATAGTTAAATGTATAGAAACATTTAAAACAGCATATCAGTTTTCTTCCAGCTTTATGGGACTAGATGTCCAATGGGTGGGCTCCCACAGTCGCCTCTAGGTTCAGACAACCTAGTTTTGGGTTCAGATAACCTGGATTCAGCTAATTAGCATTTCAGTATTTTACTTTCAGCAGCGGCACTGTACTGGATTAGATATCCACTGGGCTGGACTCCCATAGTCGTCCCTAGGTTTAGCTAACCTAGTAAACCCTACTAGATTCGGAACTTGCAATCCCGGGTTTAGATAGGGATGCGCGCACAACAAGTACAGTTGTCAGGGCCCTACAGCAGCATGTTTAGTATTTTTATCTATTATTTATAATAGTTTTTCCAAATCAGTTTTAAAACATAATGGAATTCAGTATTAGCTCAGTCTCAGTTTAGCTCACTTTTGTATCAACTCAGCTTATTTCAGTTGTTAAATACGATAGCTTCATATACAGTTATAGACATGTTATGATCAGTTTTATTTTATGTTCAGCTTATGATATGCCATGCCTTGTATGATACCATGCCATGCCATGCTTGCATATTCAGTATGTTTTTCAAAGAGCATGATTCAAAAGCATATTTGCATCGTATGCATGATTTAGTGAGGTAGATGGTTTCTTACTAAGCTTTTTAGCTTACAGATACTATTTTCCTTATACTGCAGATACAGGTAAAAGGAAAATGGACTAGCAGTGGAGGCTGGAGGTCAGTGCAGATGAGGATGTGTGTGGCGGGAACTGGAATAAAGATCCTAGGGATCTAGTTTTATTTTACTATGCATTAGAACTTGTAGCAAGCCTAGTTATTAAAGTCTTGTTCTCTTTTCCCTTATGCTTCGCATTCTAGTATGGTTAATGGTATGAACTAGTGAACATGCATTATATTATGTCTTGAATGTTGCCAATGTATGGTAGAATAGTTATTAGTGTATGTTAGAGTGGTTGCAGGTGGTTTTGGCACGACAAGGTGTCGAAATCAGCATTTCTGATTTCGTATCAGGAAATCAGACGCTGGATTGGTCTGTCGACCGATCCAGTAGTGTGCCAGGCTTCTGGATCGGTCAGCCGACCGATCCAGACAGATACAGTTTGCTACTGTATCCTCCTGGATCGGTCAGCCGACCGATCCAGTTGGGAACCGAATGCCCCATAGCTTCGATCGATCTGCGGATCGATCGGCAGGTCTGTAGTTAGTTGGGAAGTGTAGTTTCTAGTCCCTAACCGAGTTGGGATGTTCAGTTTCCCCTCCTTAGCATATGTACACCAGCAAAGAAGGTCTTTAGACCTTTCTTAGCAGTTGTATCCGTCATTAGTAGACTAAAATTTTAATTAGCCCAGCTTTCCGCACAGTATAGTTTAGCATAATTGTAGCGACCGGCCTTACAGCCAGTACCTAGAAGGTGGGTCGTTACAGAGTGGTATCAGAGCAGTGTTCCATACTTCCTACACACACATCAGCATTGTACCTGCAGCTTCCAAGTAAGAATACCTCTACTTAATTTATGCTCCTTGTTTTGTTATTCCAGTTCATGTTTATATGCCTATTGCTTGTTAGTATGTGATAGTTTTTGAACATGATATCAGTAGTTATATAACTGTGATTACATTAGTTATGTTATGTTCTCTATGTCCTTAGAAATGGCACGAGGACGCCCAGCTAGAAGGGCACTAGCTACTGAGCCCCAGCAAGAGGCAGGCAGTTCAGTGCCTCCTCCAGACCTTACAGCATTAGTGGCTCAGTTACAGCAGCAGCTAGCTGAACAGCAACAGGAGATAGCCACCTTAAAGGCTAATCAGCAGAGTACCCCCACAGTCACCCCGGAACCGAATCTGACGACTCCAGAAGTCTTAGAGGTTCCACCAGCTCAGCCTACAACGCCAACGCCAGCACCAGTACCAGCACCAGCAGTTCCAGCAGCTGAGCCAAGAAAGGAAGCCTATCTGATCCAGTGGCAGCGAGTCAAGCCAGAGAACTTCTCAGGCACTAGTGAACCATGGGATGCACAAGCCTGGTTCAAAACACTGGAGAGCACGATGGAACTTCTGGACCGGAACACGAAGGTGAAGTGTGCCTCCTTCTCGACAGAGGAGGCCGCGATATGGTGGGAAAGAATCGAACAGGCGCCCGAAACGGATGTTATGGGCCGACTTGAGAAGGAGTTCTTCGAGGAGTTCTTTCATATCGGGTTACAAACCGCCACTACGAGTTCACTGAGTTTCGTCGGGGCAACCTTTCGGTTGAGGAAGCCGTGAAGAAATTCAACAGGTTGGCTCGTCTATGCCCGAGCTAGTCAGCACAGAGAAGGAACGAATCCGGTTGATGCTCAAGATGCCGAGGCCGGAGATAGCAGTGAACGTGGCTGGTGGTATACATAGGCCACAAACCACGGAGGAGTTAGTGAGCGGTGCCTTGACCACGAGCATTACCAGAACAGCATAAAGCAGAAGCAGGTCTCCTCGAGTCCAAAGGCCAAGGAAACTCTCACACTAAAAAACAGCAAGGCCACTCGAAAGGGAACCCAACAGCAAGCACAAATCGAAGTGACCCAAAGGAGGGCCATCTAGCAAGCGACCCGGTTATCCAAAGTGTGCTACTTGTGGGAAATTCCACCTGTGGGTTTGTCACAAGGGCACACGAGGATGCTTGAATGTGGACAAGAAGGGCACATGGCCAAGCGGTGCCGAACAAGACCGGTCTTCCTCGGCCACAGCAGATGCAGTATGCAGACCAGCAGTTATATCAGATGCAGCCGCTCTAGAAGGTCCACTTATCGGCCAGGCAGATTAGAAGCCCTCCGGCTATGGCGAATCGAGGATCTACTCACTCACCGGAGAGGACGTAGCTAATGCCTCGACAGTCACAGGTCGATTAGCATTTTTCAGTATAGTACTACTGTGATATTGGGGCAACCCATTCATATATAGCGGTGTTCTCCGAAAAATTAGAAATACCCTCGGAGGTACTCGGTGGTCGGTTTGTGACTACCTTCGGAGAGATCATGGCATCCACGCAGTGGCTCAGGTCATTATAGCAGACAAGGAACTCTTTTGTGATCCGATCCTGCTGAAATGACTGACTATGACGTCATCCTTGGAATGGACTTTCCGATCAAATACGGTGCTTCCATAGAGTCTAAGCGAATGTCGTATTCCAACCGAAGCGCTTCGAGTACATCGGAGAACCAAAGAGAAAAGTCGGAAAATTTCTCTCTATGAAGGCACGGTTGATGGATTCGAGATGTACGGGTACCTAGCACATGTAGTCAATACCGGCCAGACAAGGACCAGAAGGGGTCCGAGTTGTATGTGACTACCCAGCCTTCCTGAAGAGTTATCGGGCCTAGCACCATCGGAGATTGAATTTGAGATAGAGCTCTTCCCACCAATCCTATTTCCAAAGCGCCATATCGCATGGCTCAGCAGAATCGAAGGAACTTGTGAGCAACTGTGAGCCGCTGACAAGGGTTTCATCGCCTAGTCACTCACCATGGGGGCGCCTGTGTTGTTCGTGAAGAAGAAGGATGGAAGCATGCATCTGCATAGACTACAGATCACCGAACCAAGTCACAATCAAGAGCAGGTATCCCTTCCCGGAATTGATGACCAGCTGAAGGGAGCAGCGGTGTTCTCTAAGATAGATCTCGGATCAATTATCATCGGTGAAGGTTAAAGAAGGGATATACCCAAGACAGTAACCAGATATGGACACTACGAGTTCGTAGTCATGCCCTTTGGCGTGACCAATGCTCCGGCTACATTCATGGATCTCATGAGCAGAGTATGGAGTATCTAGATAAGTTTGTTATTGTGTTTATCGATGACATCCTTATCTACTCAGAACTCGGGAAGAACACGCAGAGCACCGAAACTAGTGTTGCAGACCCTTCAGTCAGATATACGCCAAGTTCACGAAATGTGAATTTTGGCTAGATCAGTGTCCTTCCCGGTCACATCATCTCCAAGGATGGTATTATGGTAGATCCCAACAAGATAGAAGCAGTAAGTAACTGGAAGAGACCTAAGAACGCCAAAGAAATCAGGAGCTTTCGGATTAGCAGGATACTACAGAAAGTTTGTAGAGGACTTCTCCAGATAGCCTCCCACCATGCTCTTACCGGAAAGAGCAGAATTTCTGGTTGAGGACTCGGTCAGCGAGCTAAAAAGGAGATTGACCAGTGCTCCCATTTTGGCTCTACCAGACAACACCAGCGGCTTTGACATCTATAGTGATGCCTCTAAGTTGGGACTAGGAGCAGTACTGATGCAAAACGGCAAGGTGATCGCCTATGCCTCCAGACAACTTAAGGATTATGAGAAGAATTACCCTACTCATGATCTTGAGCTTGTAGCAGTAGTGTTCACCCTCAAAATTTGGAGACATTACTTATATGGAGCTCAGTGCAGAGTGTATACAGATCATCAGAGTTTGAAGTACTTCTTCACTCAGAAGGATCTGAATATGCGACAGCGCAGATGGCTTGAGCTGGTCAAAGACTACGATATAGACATCCTCTACCATCCAGGGAAAGCCAATAAGGTAGCCGACGCACTTAGCAGAAAATCCAGTGCTACCTTATTATCTCTTACAGCCATGTCACCGCCCCTACAGAAGGAGATCGTAGATTTCGGTCTCGAACTCATCGTTGGACAGCTCTCTACTATGACCTTAGAGTCTACCTTGCTTGGTGATATTCAGTCAGCTCAGGAGCAGGACCCTGAAATTCAGAAAATTAAGCAAGGGCTAGCAGAATCAGAAAGTAGAGAATTCAGAGTGTCCGATAGCGGGGTGGTGTATTTTGGTGACAGACTCTGTGTTCCAGACCAGGAGGAGATACGGAGACAGGTTTTAGATGAGGCTCACAAGACTCCCTATGCGATGCATCCAGGTTCCACCAAAATGTATCAAGACCTGAAGAACCATTTTTGGTGGCCCGGGATGAAGCGAGACATCGCCAGATATGTTAGCATCTGCCTCACCTGCCAGAGGGTCAAGGCAGAACATCAGTGACCAGGAGGAGTTCTGCAGCCTATACAGATTCCAGAATGGAAGTGGGAGGATATCTCTATGGATTTCATAGTGGGACTGCCCAGAACCACGAATGGTTTTGACGCCATCTAGGTAATAGTCGACAGGTTGACTAAATCAGCCCACTTCTTAGCTATCAAGATCTCCTACTCCATGGAGAAGCTAGCTCAGTTGTATCTCCAGGAGATCGTCAGACTACATGGAGTCCCACGAACCATCATCTAAGACAGAGACAGCAGATTCACATCACACTTCTGGGAGTGTGTACAGTCAGCGATGGGCACTAAGTTAAAGTTCAGTACAGCATTCCATCCTCAGACAGAAGGTCAGACGGAGCGAGTAAACCAGGTACTCGAAGATATGCTCCGAGCGTGTGCCCTAGACTTCAAGGGAAGTTGGTGCAAATATCTGAGTTTAGCAGAATTTGCATACAACAACAGCTATCAGGCCACTATCGGCATGGCACCATACGAGGCTCTCTATGGGCGGAGGTGTAGATCTCCAATCTGCTGGTATGAGAGTGGTAAACAGAAAGACCTAGAGCTTCAGATAGATCTAGTAGCAGATACCACAGCAGCTATACAGCAGATCTGCCAGAGGATAGAGACAACTCGTGAGCCGTAAGAGCTATCCGTCGTGGCGAGACCCTAGAGTTTTCGATCGAGGATTCGGTGTTCCTCAGTGGCTCCCATGAAGGAGTAATGCGTTTTGGGAAAAGGGCAAGCTAAGTCCCGGATATGTGGGACCATACCTTATCAGCAGAAGAGTGGGCAAGGTAGCATATGAGCTAGAGCTACCCCAGGAAATGTCAGCTGTCCACAACGTATTTCATGTCTCTATGCTGAAGAAGCATACCCCAGATGCCACCCAGGTGATTGAGCCCCAGTCGGTACAGATCCGCGAAGACCTCAGCTATGATAGTCGGCCTATTCAGATAATAGACCAAGCAGTTAAGAAATTACAGAACAAGGAAGTACCATTAGTCAAAGTTATTTGGCACAGTCACACAGCAGAAGAGGCAACTTGGGAGACAGAAGCCAGCATGAGACAGAAGAACCCAGAATTGTTCTAAGTTCGAGGATAAACTTTTTATAAGGTATGGGGGATTGTAACGCCCGAAAATTCTCAAACTTGCATTAGAATTATTCTATGATTTTTCTGGAATTTTTAGATATTTTTCCGGAATTTTCCGAGTAGCGGAAGTAGCAAAAATAATTAGAAGAATAAAAAGGCCTAAGCGGGAATCGAACCCGGGACCTCTCGGGTCCGCTAAACCTTTAGTTAGCTTTAGTAACCGGTGAACCCAGCAGGGCCGTGCTGAAAGGAAAGGAGAATCAAATATATTTATATTTAAGTTGGGCATAGTTATCCGCTTAATATAAATAGGAAAAACTTAAGTATGGGTTTGGTTTAATTTGGTTCGGCAACCCTCTCCTCACAAAACCTCACGCCAATTCTTTTCTCCAAACCCTCACCGACGCCAACCCCTCCTTCCTCTCCTTCTCTCGGCGCCAACACCCAAACAACCTAGGGTTCTCTCCCTAGGGTCCCAAGGTCACTTTCTGGCGACGATTTCAGCACGAGGACGTTCCCCTCCGCGAGTAGAGCACGTGGACGCGAGCGGATCGTTGAGAAGTCGTCTCCACCGGAATTCCTAGCGATTAGATTTGTAAGAAATCTAGCACACAAGGTAAGAAACCCCTCACCTGCAGTATAAGTAGCTCTCGTTTGATTGCATGCTTATAATTTAGTTATATGTAGATTTTTATCGACATCTAGAGTGTATTTAATTCTCTTCGCAAATTTAGGGGTTAGTTGAGTACCTCTGGATGGGCCGGACGCGTTTTTCCTCTTCAGATAGAGGTTCTAGACGTCGTCGGGTGCCTAGAGGTGGTTTCCCCATTAGAGAGGAGAGTTGGAGCACACTAGGTGTTCGATAAAAATGTTTAGCGCAACATTAGACAGTTTTAACAGCATAGTTAAATGTATAGAAACATTTAAAATAGCATATCAGTTTTCTTCCAGCTTTATGGGACTAGATGTCCAATGGGTGGGCTCCCACAGTCGCCTCTAGGTTCAGACAACCTAGTTTTGGGTTCAGATAACCTGGATTCAGCTAATTAGCATTTCAGTATTTTACTTTCAGCAGCGGCACTGTACTGGATTAGATATCCACTGGGCTGGACTCCCATAGTCGTCCCTAGGTTTAGCTAACCTAGTAAACCCTACTAGATTCGGAACTTGCAATCCCGGGTTTAGATAGGGATGCGCGCACAACAAGTACAGTTGTCAGGGCCCTACAGCAGCATGTTTAGTATTTTATCTATTATTTATAATAGTTTTCCAAATCAGTTTTAAAACATAATGGAATTCAGTATTAGCCCAGTCTCAGTTTAGCTCACTTTTGTATCAACTCAGCTTATTTCAGTTGTTAAATACGATAGCTTCATATACAGTTATAGACATGTTATGATCAGTTTTATTTTATGTTCAGCTTATGATATGCCATGCCTTGTATGATACCATGCCATGCCATGCTTGCATATTCAGTATGTTTTTCAAAGAGCATGATTCAAAAGCATATTTGCATCGTATGCATGATTTAGTGAGGTAGATGGTTTCTTACTAAGCTTTTTAGCTTACAGATACTATTTTCCTTATACTGCAGATACAGGTAAAAGGAAAATGGACTAGCAGTGGAGGCTGGAGGTCAGTGCAGATGAGGATGTGTGTGGCGGGAACTGGAATAAAGATCCTAGGGATCTAGTTTTATTTTACTATGCATTAGAACTTGTAGCAAGCCTAGTTATTAAAGTCTTGTTCTCTTTTCCCTTATGCTTCGCATTCTAGTATGGTTAATGGTATGAACTAGTGAACATGCATTATATTATGTCTTGAATGTTGCCAATGTATGGTAGAATAGTTATTAGTGTATGTTAGAGTGGTTGCAGGTGGTTTTGGCACGACAAGGTGTCGAAATCAGCATTTCTGATTTCGTATCAGGAAATCAGACGCTGGATCGGTCTGTCGACCGATCCAGTAGTGTGCCAGGCTTCTGGATCGGTCAGCCGACCGATCCAGCACGATACAGTAGCGTTCCAGGGGTTTCGGGTGCCTGGATCAGTCTGCCGACCGATCCAGACACACCTGGATCGGTCTGCCCGACCGATCCAGCCACACATGGATCGGTCGACCGATCCAGTTGGGAACCGAATGCCCCATAGCTTCGATCGATCTGCGGATCGATCGGCAGGACTGTAGTTAGTTGGGATGTTCAGTTTCCCCTCCTTAGCATATGTACACCAGCAAAGAAGGTCTTTAGACCTTTCTTAGCAGTTGTATCCGTCATTAGTAGACTAAAATTTTAATTAGCCCAGCTTTCCGCACAGTATAGTTTAGCATAATTGTAGTGACCGGCCTTATAGCCAGTACCCAGAAGGTGGGTCGTTACACTAGGTCCTAGGGGTGGTAACCCTAGGCAGAAAGTCTAGTCGGTCTGGAGGACTAGACTGACATCAGGTAATCTCTCCTGAGGGGAGTAGGTGAGGACGCGTTCCCCACAAAGGGAACAGTAGGCGTCGGGTCGACCTAGGATTTCCGGTCGGAAATCCGAAGTCAAAATCGGACAGTTCGATGACTGTCGATTACTTGATTTATCATGTTTATATCTGTTCTAACTTTGTCTTGTAGGGTATGTTGTTGTTTTGGGACTAACGTGTCTTGCAGGTACAAAAGAAACAAGCTAAGCCTCGGATGAACAGTGTCCGAGGCGCTTCCATGGAGCTTGGAGGTGCCTCGGGTGCAAAATAGAAGTTGGCTGCGAAGAGGAGCTGAAGGCGCCTCGGATGGAGCTCGAGGCACCTTGGCGCAGGGCTTGGAGGCGCCTTGGACTGGCCATGGAGGCGCCTCATACAGGATAAGCGATGAAGGTTTCTGTGCTGATCCACGCGGCTGACTCGGGAGGCTTGGAGGCACCTTGGATGAGGTTTGAGGCGCCTCTAGCAGTGTATAAAAGGGGTGTTCGAGCAGCAGCTTGAATCAATCAATTCTAAAGTGACCTTCTCTCGTATGCTACTAACAAGATGACCCAAAAGTGCTGTTGCAAGTACCTGACAACCCGAAGCTTTGTTTTCTTCATCTCTAGTTGTAGGTATAAGTTTTCGTTTCAATACATTTAATTGTAAACACTTATTGTACTCTTATCAATTTTATAGTTGTTGCCCACCGAAAAATGATCAACGATTACGGGCCTTGGAGTAGGAGTCTCCCTAGGCTCCGAACCAAGTAGTCTTTGTGTGTGTTTGTTATTTCCTTCTATTCCACTGCTTACTCGTCGAGTTTTTCGAATCTGAAACGCGTGAAAGCCACGAGCGCTATTGACCCCCCCCCCCTCTAGCGCGATCTCGATCCAACAATTGGTATCAGAGCGGGGTAGCTTTGATTTGGTGCAACCACCAATCAAGCATTCTTTTCGTGGTACTTTTTAGTTTTCGGAGTCGATTAGAATTAGCATAATTTCTATATTCTAATCTAGTTCTTTTCATAATCGTATTCTTTTCTCGAAGTTGGTGCAACACCACTCGAGAACGCAATTTATTCTTATTTCCATACCGCACTACTAATCTAGGATCAAGTCCTGGGACATCTTTTTGTTTTTTTATTGTGCATAGTCTCTAAATGGCCCAACAAGAAGGCTACAGCACTGTCCGTCCCCCGCTCTTCACCGGAGAAGACTTTGGTTACTGGAAGGGCAGAATGGAGAATTTTCGGAAGATTCAGTTCGAGATGTGGATGATCGTCAAGACTAGGTTTGAACTACCGACTGACAGAGACGACAAACCAATATCCTGTGAAGACTGGGATCCAGCATTAATCAAGAAGGTGGAAGCAAATGCTAGAGCAACTTCCACCCTTCAGTGTGGACTAACAAAGGAGGAACTCAACCGTGTCGGCCCTTTTTCTAGCGCCAAGGAGTTGTGGGAGAAGCTGATCAAACTTCATGAAGGAACATCCGACACAAAGGTGGGTAAAAGGGACTTAATATTTAATAAGTTATATAATATTAAATTGCAGGAAGGTGAGACGGCTACCCAACTCCTCACCCCGGATACAAGATCTACTCAACGGGCTACATGCGATCGGGAAAAAGGTAGACAACAAGGATGTAATCAGGTATTCCTTAAACGTCTTTCCGAGGAATACCTTGTGGGCATCCATGGTAGATGCCTACAAGATCTCTAAGGACCTTTCTGTTATTAAATTAGATGAATTGTTTGCTGAATTTAAACTTCATGAACAGATTAACTCACGTCCAGCCGAGAAAGGTTTGTCTTTGATTGCAGGTACAGGAAAAGCACGCGAGTCAAAATCAAAGCACAGAACCGAACCAGAGTCAGAAGAAGAACCAGATTCAAACAACGACGACGACGAACTCACTGCCGAACTCATCAACCTAGTGAAGAAGCTCTACAAGAAAAAGAAAGGCTTCAACAAGAAGGACCTCAAAAAGGCAATTCAATCCAAGGAGTCCCAAGCAAAGGTAAAGTTCAAGGTGACATGCTACGCGTATAATCAGAAGGGGCACATCAAGGTGAACTGCCCGAACCAGAAGGATCAGAAGAAACCAAGAAGAAAGAAGACCCTGAAGGCGACTTGGGACGAGTCTTCTTCCGAGGAATCCGACGATGAAGAACTCGAGCAGGCAAGCTTTCTCACGTTAACAACCCGGGACTACGCCAACCAATCTGGAAGCGAGGATGAATCGGAAGCCGAGTCCGAGAGAAACCATGGATCCGCATCCGTTTCTGAAGGGCCAAACCCCTCTATAAGTAAATGTCATTTATACAATTTAATTAATTATTTAATGCGTAAAGTAGCTAAGACCAATGTTCAGATCAAGTCGCTTCTAAAGAAGGTAACATCCCTTAAAGAAGCGACTAATACCGAATCCTTGACTGACCTAGTTCAGACTAGAACCTCAACTCAAGTCTAAAAACTTGAGGAAGAGAATTCCAGCCTGAAAAGTCAAGTCAAGGATTTGAAAATTACATTGGAACGGTTTACACTAGGTTCCAAGAAGCTTGACTTGATTCTTGGAGAACAGAAAGTCGTTTACAATCGATCCGGACTAGGATTCAAAGCAAAAAGGAAATTTTGATCTTATTTATCTTTAGTGAACATACCGAATAGTAAAATAGCCCAAGCATGGGTACTTAAGTCCAACTTAGTTAATCAAGTTAGACTTGGTCAATATTGGGTCCCCAAGAATCAAGTACATTACCTTGATAGACCATATCGAGGCTATGATCCAGGGGGAGAAAATAGAAAAATCATCTTAATAAATAAATAAAATAATAAAAAAAATAATTAACCATTAAAGGAATATAACTCAAATCTAATTTATAAAATTAAATAAAATTATCAATAATGTAGGAGAAGGCTTGAGAATAGCTGGCACCTCCAAAACTAAGCTACCCGGCAGAGTAATTAGGATTAGAATAAAAAGGGACAACAGTTTAACTTGACCTGTGGTAATGGTGAAGTTTTGGATGATAGTACATTAGGGAAGCTTAGTCTATGCATGTCTAGGAAGATATGACTTTGACCTAATGCATTTGGTTAAGTGGAACTAACTGAAGCTATCTTTTATGGATCCTAACCAGTTAGACCAAGGTTTTGTACTAAGCTCAGTGGATAGGACTATTTGGAAAACCTCGAAGGCATGGTTACTCTAATGATGTCCAGGTGACTCACCATAGCCCAGAAGTTTATCCGAAAAATATCTATTTGTTAAACCCAAAGCTAAACCTAAATCTAACACAAAGTTAAACCAAACCCTATAATTGAACCTAATTCATCTCACAAAATTATAAGATTCTCTGATTCTAAAATTTAGATCGGGTGAGATGACAAAGGATTAAATTAAATTAATTAAAATCAAATTCTATTAAACTTATTTAAAAATTCTCTTAACAAAATTATTTAAAAATTCTTTTAAAAAACTTATTTAAAAATTCTTTTAAAACATATTTAAAAAATTCTTTTAAAAAACTTATTTAAAAATTCTTTTAAAAACTTATTTAAAATTCTTTTTTAAAAAAACTTATTTTAAAATTCTTTTAAAACTTATTTAAAAAATTCTTTTAAAAAAACTTATTTAAAAACCTTTTAAAAACTTATTTAAAAAATTCTTTTAAAAAAAATTTATTTAAAAATTCTTTTAAAAACTTATTTAAAATTCTTTAAAAAAAACTTATTTAAAAATTCTTTTAAAAAAAACTTATTAACTTATTTAAAAAATTCTTTTAAAACACTTATTTAAAAAATTCTTTTAAAACACTTATTTAAAAATTCTTTTAAAAAAAACTTATTTAAAAATCTTTTAAAAACTTATTTAAAAAATTCTTTTAAAAAACTTATTTTAAAATTCTTTTAAAAACTTATTTAAAATTCTTTTAAAAAACTTATTTAAAAATACTTTTTAAACTTATTTAAAAAATTCTTTAAAAAAAATTATTTAAAATTCTTTTAAAAACTTATTTTAAAAACTTATTTAAAAATTCTTTTAAAAAAAACTTATTCAAAATTCTTTTAAAAAAAACTTATTTAAAAATTCTTTTTAAAAAAAACTTATTTTAAAATTATTTAAAATTTTTTCGTAAGTTAAATCATTCGAACCTAACTAATCAAATTAACATAATCAAATTAACAAACTTGACTCATCAACCTAATTAACTTAGACAAAACAACTTGATAATCTAACCATCTCACAATCACTCATAAGGGATATCTGATTGGAAACCAAGATTGGGTGAGATGGAAAATTAGGGAGCTAACTTCATTCAAACTATCTTTCCCATAAAACAGATTCCAATTCAAATACTTTATGTGTTAGAACATAAAGAATTGGATCAATGGATGTTGGATAGTGGATGCTCCAGACATATAACTGGAGATAGACTGAAGTTCACAAAGCTCAAACTAAAGAATTTAGGATCTGTTGCATTCGGCAACGATGATAAACTTAAGGTAATCGGAAGAGGTAACATCGAACTCAATTCCGATTTTATTATTCGAAAAGTATTATTAGTTGAAAATTTTAACTTTAACTTGCTCAGTATAAGTCAGTTATGTGATAGTGGTTATTCAGTAAACTTTACCAAATCTGGGTGTATAGTTAAAAATATTGATAACCCTGAAATCACACTTAAGGGCGTTAGGAGAGACAATGTCTACACAATTAATCTGCCAACATCCTCAATAAAGTGTCTCCTGACACAACAAAAGGAAACTGAGTTGTGGCACAGGATACTGGGTCACACTCATACTAGACTCATTTCAAAAATGAGTCAAAATGGTCTAGTTAGAGGTCTGCCCAAATTAAAATTTATTGAAAATTCAATTTGTGATGCCTGTCAACAAGGTAAACAAATCAAGTCAAACCATAAGTTAACCAATCTAAACAGAACTGCTTCGATACTTGAGCTCCTTCACCTAGATTTGTTTGATTCACACGGAGCCAAGTCACTAAGCAAAAACCAATATTGCTCAGTAATAATCGATGACTGCTCAAGATTTACTTGGGTAAAATTTATAAAAACTAAAGATGAAACTTTTGAAGTATTTAAGACTTTTTGTAACCTAATAGAAAATGAAAAAGACACATAGATAAAAAGAATAAGAAGTGACCATGGGGAGAATTTGAAAATCATAAGTTTATTGAATTTTATGAAATTAATGGATATCAACATGAATATTCTTACCCTGGAACCCCCCAACAAAATGGTCTAGTAGAACATAAAAACAGAACCCTACAAGAAGCCGCTAGAACCATGTTAAACGAATACAAATTATCCAATCATTTCTGGGATGAAGCAATTAATATAGTCTGTTATATACAAAATAGGATTTTAATTAACAAATTTCATAATAAAACACCCTATGAAATATACTATAATAAAATTCCTAATTTTAACTATTTAAAAGTCTTCGGGTGTAAAGTATTCATCTTAAACACTAAAGACTACTTAGGGAAATTCTCATAAAAAATAACTCTAGGAATATTTTTAGGGTACTCACAACTAGTAGGGCATATAGAGTTTATAACAAAAATACCCTAAAAATTGAAGAAACAATGAATGTAATATTTGATGAAGAAAATAAACTACCCGATATAAGAAATGAAAATAATAATACAGAAAATATTAACTCAAGAAATACAGAAGATGATGAGAGAATTCAACTTGAACCTAATGAATCTGAAGAACCAATTCCTAACCCAAATGTAAGACCAACAAGAACAAACACCAATCACCCATCTGACCAAATTTTGGGTGATCCAACTTTAGGAGTCAGAACTAGGTCATCTTATAGAAACCTAAGCCAAATAGCCCTAATTTATAAAATTGAACCAAAAACTATAGACGAAGCCCTGCCAGACCCAGACTGGACTTTTGCAATGCAAGAAGAGTTAACCCAATTTGAAAGAAATAAACTCTGGGAATTAGTACCTAAGCCCATGAACAAGACTATAATTAATACTAAATGAGTTTTTAGGAACAAATTAGATGATCAGGGTAATATAGTCAGAAACAAAGCTAGGTTAGTAGCCAAAGGATTCAATCAAGTAGAATGGTTAGATTATGAAGAGACCTATGCCCCTGTAGCCATACTTGAATCCATTAGGATGCTGCTAGCTTATACAACACACTAGGGGTTCAAGCTATACCAAATGGACATAAAATCCGCATTCTTAAATGGATTTATTAAAGAAGAGGTATTTGTAGGTCAACCCCCAAGATTTGAGGACTTAGAATATCCAAATCATGTCTTTGGACTAAAAAAGACCCTATATGGACTAAAACAAGCTCCTAGGGCTTGGTATGAACGCTTATCCAATTATCTAATATCAAAAGACTTCAACCAAGATCAAATAGATCCAACCCTCTTTGTAAAAACCTTAGAAAAAGACATCTTTATAGCTCAAATCTACATAGATGACATAATTTTTGGATCCACCAATGTAACACCCGAAAATTCTCAAATTAATTTTTAGAAATATTCTATTATTTTTCTAGAATTTTAGGATATTTTTATGGATTTTTTAGAATAGCCGAAGTAGCAAAATTAAATAAAAAAAATGTAAAATAGCCTAAGAGGGGATTGAACCCGCGACCTATGGACTCTATGACTTATAGGGTGACTTAGTAACCAAAGGGCCCCAGCAGGGGTGTGCTGAAAGGAAAGGAGAGCAATTATATTTAAGGTTTAGTTGGGGTGTATTAATCACTTAATATAAATAGGGAATTAAGTGGGGAATTTTATTCGATCGACAACTTCTCCCTCACCCTCACACGCCGCCCTCTCCTCTCCCGCACCCTCTCGACACGCCAAGCCCAAGAGACCTAGGGTTTTATCCCTAGGACGTAGGAGCATTCTCCGGTGACATCTCGGATACGAGGACGCTCCTCTCCGCGAGAAGAACGCACAGACGTGAGAGGATCGCCGAAGAGATCATCTTCTCCGGAATCCTAGAGATCAGATTTGTAAGAAAACTAGCGCAGGATGTAAGTAACCCCTCACCTGCAGTATAAGTAGTTAAACGTATGTGTTTTCAGTCTCAGTTTAGCCATATGCAGAATTAGTGCACACCAAGTGCTCGATAGAATGACTATCACAATAATATGCCATGACAGGCATTTTAATAACCCAGATAAATGCTATAGATGCATTTTAAATAGCGTACATAGTCTTGTTCAGTTTATATGGGACTACAGTCCAATGGGTGGGCTCCCATAGTCACCTCTAGGTTCAGATAACCTAGTCAGAACAAGACAAAATAGTCAGATTAAAAATCAGTATTTTACTTTATCAGTGGCACTGTACTGGACTTCAGTTGTCCTTGGGTTGGGCTCCCATAGTCATCCCTAGGTTTAGATAACCTAGTAACCCTACTAGATTCGGGACTTACTACCTCGGGCCTAGTTAGGGATACGCGCACAGCAAGTACAGTTGTCGGGCCCATCAGCAGCATGATTAGTATTTTTATCTATTTATGGAAAATAGTTTTTAACTTCACAAACCAGATATGTGAATACAGCTTAGTTTCAGTTTAGTTTTCTAATGTTATAACAAATAGCATAGCTTATGTATCGATTTAGTTAGCTTGTTGATACAAAGATTAGTTTTCCTTTGTTCAGCATTTGTTAGCATGACTTAATTGTCTATATGCCATGTTTTAGCACTTATAGCATGATCATCAGCATGTACTTCAAATAGCATCTTTTGAAAGCATGATTTTATCGAATGCATGTTTTTGTATGGTAGATGGTTGCTTACTAAGCTCCCAAGCTTATAGTTTCATTTTCCTTATACTGCAGATAAAGGCAAAGGAAAGATGGATTAGCGGAGGCTAGAGGGCAATGCGTCAAGATGTGTGTGAGCAGGAACTTGGAATAAAGACCCTTGGGGAGTAGCCTGCCTAAGGACTCAGTATTTCAGTTTTGGTTAATTTCTGCACTTCTAGAGTATTAAGTGTCATGAATTATGAATGTGTGCACTATATTATGCTTAGACCACTAGTTGTCTTGATGTTGGTTAATTAATTAGGTATGATGAGAGTAATGACATGCTTAGCAAGTTAGTAATGCTTTTAAGTTGATACAATTGTGTTGTATGTGGAATAGAGGTGAAATGCAGCAGGAATCGCAGGAATCAGAACTCTAATCGATCAGCTGATCAATTGGAGGGTCCCTAATCGATCAGCCGATCGATTGGGAAGCGATCTGCCGCGTACGAGGCATCTGAACGATGAATGAATGATCGATCGATCGATCGAATAATTATCATTTAATGATGCTTTTCTGTAGATGACACGATGGAGGCAGCATCGATCTTAAACTACGTACGATGATGTGATCAGATATCGATCAGACAACTCCAATCGATCAGCCGATCGATTGGAATGTCTGATTTCAGCTAGAAGTGTCTAATTTCAGGTTTTTGACCAAATAGAAATTTAAGTTTCCTTCTTTAGCATATGTACAATAATAAAAGTGTATCTGGAATATAAATTCCAGATTTGATAGCAATTAGTAGAAATTTTAAATTATTTCAGCTTTTCCGCACCTTGGTATTTAGCGATATTCCAAGAACAGTTTAGCATAATGTAACCCCGGCCTTACAGCCTAGACAGTAGAAGGCGGGGCGTTACAGAGTGGTATCAGAGCAAGTTCCATATTTCCTCCACACACACATCAGCATTGAACCTGCAGCTTCCAAGTAAGAATACCTCTCACTTTATTTATGTTTTTGCTTTCATGTTTATAGATAACTAAAGCTTGTTATATATGATAACATCTAACATGATAATAGTAGTTAGATATATATGATTGTTTTAGTTATGTATGTCCTTTATTCCTCTAGAAAATGGTACGAGGACGCCCAGCTAGAAAGACACCAGCTACTGAGCCCCAGCATGAGGCAGGCAGCTCAGTGCCTCCCCCAGACCTTACAGCAGTAGTGGCTCAGTTGCAGAAACAACTAGTTGAACAGCAACAGGAGATAGCCACCCTAAGGGCTAATCAGTAGAACACTCCCACTGTCACCCCAGAGCCTAACTTAGCAACCCCAGTAGTGATAAAGGTTCCACCAGTCCAACCTATAGCGCCAGCAGCCCCAGCAGCAGGGGCAAGAAGAGAAGCCTATTTGATCTAGTGGCAGAAGATCAAGCCAGAGAACTTCTCAGGCACCAGTGAACCATGGGATGCTCAAGCCTAGTTCAAAACACTGGAGAGTACGATGGAGCTTCTGGACTGGCAAGAGTTTGAAAAGGTGAGATGCGCCTCATTCTGCCTGACAAGAGACGCACGTATGTGGTGGGAGAGGATTAAAGCGAAGCGCCCAGTGAACCAGATGACATGGGTTGACTTCGAGAGAGAATTCTTTGAGGAGTTCTTTCACATGCGGGTCACAAACCGCCACTACGACGAGTTCACTGAATTTCGTCAGGGCAACCTTTCAGTTGAGGAAGCCGTGAAGAAATTCAACAGACTGGCTCTTCTATGCCCTAAATTTGTCAGCACTGAAAGAGAACGAGTCCGGTTGATGCTCAAGATGCTAAGGCCGGAAATAGCAATGAACGTGGCCTAAGCCGCAAACTACATAAGAACTAGTAAGCAGTGCTCTGACCACCGAGCATTACCAGAACAACATCAAGAAGCAGAAGCAAGCCTTCTCAGAGTCCAAAAGCCAAGGAGGCTCAGGCACTCAGAAACACCAGGGCCACAGCTCTAACTGGAAAGGGAACTCCAGTCATAAACGTAAACCAGAGAGTTACCCAAAAGGAGGACCAGCTAGTAAACAACCTAGCTATCCCAAGTGTTCTACTTGTGGGAAGTTCCACCCAGGAATTTGTCACAAGGGCACACGAGGATGCTTCGAATGTGGTCAGGAAGGGCATATGGCTAAGCAATGCCCGAACAAGACCAACCTTCCCGCACCACAGCCGATTCAGTACGGAGGTAACCCAGCACAGTTACATCATATGCAGGCTGCTATAGATGGTCCACACATCAGTCAGGGCAGACTAGAAGCCCCCTCAGCCACGACGAACGCAAGGATCTACTCACTCACCAGAGAGGACGTAGCGAATGCCTCGACAGTTGTTACAGGTCAGATCAGTATTTTACAGCAAAGTGCAACTGTCTTATTCGATACTGGGGCAACCCATTTTTATATATCCAGGACATTCGTCGAAAAGCTAGCAATATCTCCAGAGGTACTCAGTGGTCAGTTTTTGACAACACTACCTTCAGGAGAAATCATGGCATCCACGCACTGGCTCCGAGCAGTGCCAGTCATGATAGCAGACAGAGAGCTTTTTGGTGATCTGATAGTGCTAGATATGGCTGACTACGATGTCATTTTGGGAATGAACTTTCTGGTCAAATACGGTGCCTCCATAGAGTGCCGTAAACAGAGAGTTGTATTCCTACCTGAAGCAGGAGTGCAGTTTGGGTACATCGGAGAACCAAAGAGAAAGGCCAAGAAGTTTCTCTCAGCTCTGAAAGCACAGCAACTACTGGATTCAGGATGTACAGGATTCCTAGCACATGTAGTCAGTACCAGTCAAAACAAGGACCAAAAGCTAGAAGAGGTCCGAGTTGTATGTGACTACCCAGCAGTCTTCCCCGAGGAGTTACCGGACCTAGCACCAGACAGAGAAATTGAATTTGAGATAGAACTCATCCCCGGAATGAATCCCATCTCTAAAGCACCTTACCGCATGGCTCCAGCCGAACTGAAGGAACTTCAGGAGCAACTACAGGAGCTGCTCGACAAAGTTTTCGTATGCCCTAGTCACTCACCATGGGGAGCCCCTGTATTGTTCGTGAAGAAGAAGGACGGGAGCATGCGCCTGTGTATAGACTACCGGACACTAAACCAAGTCACAATTAAGAACAGGTATCCTCTTCCCAGGATAGATGACCTGTTCGATCAGCTAAAGGGAGCAGCAGTGTTCTCTAAAATAGACCTTAGATCAGGATATCACCAGGTGAAAGTTAAAGAAGGTGACATACCCAAGACAGCTTTCAGGACCAGATACGGACATTATGAGTTCGTAGTCATGCCCTTTGGCGTGACAAATGCTCCAGCTACTTTCATGGACCTCATGAACAGAGTATTCAGAGAATACTTAGATAAGTTTGTTATCGTGTTCATCGACGACATTCTTATCTATTCCAGAACTCAGGAAGAACACGCAGAGCACCTGAGGATAGTACTGCAGACCCTTCAGCAGAACCAGCTGTACGCCAAGTTCACGAAATGTGAATTTTGGCTCGATCAGGTATCCTTCCTGGGTCACATCATTTCCAAAGATGGTATCATGGTAGACCCCAGTAAGATAGAGGCTGTGAGTAACTGGAAGAGACCTAAGAACGCCAGTGAAATCAGAATATTTCTGGGACTAGCAGGCTATTACAGAAAATTTGTAGAGCATTTCTCCAGGATAGCATCCCCACTGACAGCTATTATCGGGAAGAACAGAAATTTTCAGTGGACAGAGGACTGTGAGAACAACTTCATGGAGCTCAAAAGAAGATTGACCAGTGCACCCATTCTAACCCTGCCAGAAAATACAGATAGCTTTGATATTTACAGTGATGCTTCAAAATTGGGACTAGGAGCAATACTGATGCAAAATGACAAGGTGATCGCCTATGCCTCCAGACAAATCAAGGATTATGAGAGGAACTACCCTACTCATGACCTTGAGCTTGCAGCAATTGTCTTCGCCCTCAAAATTTGGAGACATTACTTGTATGGAGCTCAGTGCAGAGTGTATATAGATCATCAGAGTCTGAAGTACTTCTTCACTCAGAAGGATCTGAATATGCGACAGCGCAGATGGCTTGAGCTGGTCAAGGACTATGACATAGACATTCTCTACCACCCAAGAAAAGACAATAAGGTGGCAGACACACTTAGCAGGAAGTCCAGTGCCACCTTACTATCCCTAGCAGCTATGTCACCGCCCCTACAAAAGGAAATCATGGAGTTCGATCTCGAACTTATAGTTGGACAGCTCTCTACTATGACATTAGCACCTGCCCTGCTTGGTGACATTCAAACAGCTCAGGATCAGGACCCTGAAATTCAGAAAATCAAGCAAGGGTTAGCAGAATCAGAAAGTGGAGAGTTCAGAGTATCTGATAGTGGGGTATTGTATTTTGGTGACAGACTATGCGTTCCAGATCAGGAGGAAGATCCTAGACGAGGCTCACAGGACTCCTTATGCGATGCATCCTGGTTCCACTAAGATGTAACAAGACCTAAAGAAACATTTTTGGTGGCCGGGAATGAAAAGAGACATCGCTAGATATGTCAGTACCTGTCTGACCTGTCAGAGGGTCAAGGCAGAACACCAGAGACCAGGAGGAGTTCTGCAGCCTATTCAGATCCCAGAATGGAAGTGGGAGGATATTTCCATGGATTTCATAGTGGGACTACCTAGAACCACGAATGGTTTTGATACCATCTGGGTAATAGTCGACAGATTGACTAAATCAGCCCACTTCTTAGCTATCAGGATATCCTACTCCATGGAACAGCTGGCTCAGTTGTATCTCAAGGAGATTGTCAGACTGCATGGAGTCCCACGGACCATTATTTCAGACAGAGACAGTAGATTCATGTCACACTTCTGGGAGTGTGTACAGTCAGCATTGGGCACCAGGTTAAAGTTTAGCACAGCCTTCCATCCTCAGACAGATGGTCAGACGGAGCGAGTAAATCAGGTACTCGAAGATATGCTCCAAGCATGTGCCCTAGACTTCAAGGGAAGTTGGTGCAAATATCTGTGCTTAGCAGAATTTGCATACAACAATAGCTATCAGGCCACTATCGGTATGGCACCCTATGAGGCTCTCTACGGGCG